>NW_027208661.1:0-50374 GCF_027789765.1 Dendropsophus ebraccatus
TGAACTTTCAATTACAGTGGTGCCTTGGATTACGAGCATAATTCGTTTCTGGGACCATGCTTGTAATCCAAATCCCTCTTAACCAAGCAAATTTTTCCCATAAAAACCATATGAAAGCAGACAAATGGTCCCACACCCCAAAATAATGATTTATTATTCTGAATAACATGTAAAACTGAAGAAACAAACATTAAGAAACAGCAGAATCTGGGATATTATAAGTTACTGTACAGTAATGGAGAAATGGGAACGAGAAGGGCTGACAGAGACTGCAGCGAGCATAAAGGAATGAGCAGGACAAATGTGGGCACAGTATAGCATCACTTTCTGTCTGGGGAGAGAGGGGTTACAGCTATGGAGAGATTACCCCCACAGTCCTGTCCCTGATGTAAGCCCTAGCCTGAAGTGGATCTGCTATGATTTGGAAGGTGAGGGAGACTTCCTGGGTCAGAGTACAGTGCTGTAGACCACGCTATGCAGACCATGCCCCTCCCCCACTCCCGCTCCAACCCAGTAAAGGGCTCTTAAACCAAAGCAATGCTCTTAAACCAAGTCACAAGTCAAAACACTCTTAAACAAAGTTACTCTTAAACCAAGGTACCACTTTATATATTTAACTTAGAATAATATATATAACATTTTTACATGCAGATTTTTTTTTTTTTTTTTTTTAACTCTGGACTGTTAAAAAGTTTATGCAGTCATCTAATAATCATCTAAATCAGCCAAATACATCTCAGTTTTTGTTATTAAATAAACATTTTTATACCTGGTACTTTTGGTTAAGACAATGACTAATACATGATATTATGGGTGCTTTAGTGGTAGAAATAAAATGTAGTTTTTGGGTGGTCATGAAAGAAAAGTAAACAGTCTTGCAGCTTGCAATGTGTTTTGTCATTGTGTGAGTTAGTGTTTCTTAAAGCAGCCTGGGAAAAGATAAACATTCGCTAACTGCTGGAAGGATCTAGAAAGCCAGGAAAATATTCTCTAAAAGTGCAGGAATTGTATGCATCTGACACTAGCCTGGCAGAGATGAGGGAAATTGTTCTTTTAGTTTTAATGAAATTAAAGAAACTATTTATTGTTACTGTATGTTATACATATTTTGTTATTTATTAAATATTTTTATACCTAGTAGTCATGCAACTTTTGATTAAAACAAGGACCAAAATGGAACATTCATTAAGGTAATGTTCCTACAGCGTGAGATACCAGCCTTTTCGTGACCCATCCGGGTCACAGAACGGCCGGTGTCAGAGAAAATCATCCTGGCTGGTACTGCAGTTGAATTCGGATGTGGGCGCATCTGTGCACGCTGACATCCAAATCCGCCGCCGCACACAATGGAGCATCTGGCTAACACTAACCCCCCCATTATTACCCCACTACCCAATGCCACCAGGGGTACTGGGAAGAGCCGGGTGCCAGTAGTCCAGGAGCGTCAAAAATTGGCGCTTCTGGACTGGGCGGCAGCAGGCTGGTAATATTAGGCTGGGGAGGGCCAAAATAAATGACCCTTCCCACCCTGGCACTGCCAGGCTGCTGCTGCTTGGTTTTTGATCTGGCAGGTTATTTATTTATGTATTTAAAAACGCATATGATCGCCCCTCTTTCCATAACCAGCCAGGTTAAAAATCAAGCAGCAGTCTGTAAATTGATGAAAGAAAACAACACACCTAGAAAACACCCCCACACCGCTCGTTGACCATTTTATTGTACATTAAAGTCCGCTCATCATCGATGTCGTCCAAACGAATCCGACTTAATCCTCTGATTATCTGAAAAACAAAAAGAAAAAACACAAGCAGCAAGTAAGGGGTTAAGTCCCTGGGAGCCAGACTGTAACTCCCATTTCCATGCTGGAGGTCACCCAGCATTTCCAGCATCCTGTAAGGTTAACCCTTACAGGATCCTAGGAAAGCGGGGTGACCTCCAGCATGGGCATGGGAGTTACAGTCTGGCTCCCAGGGACTTAACCCCCTGGGAGTCAGACTGTTCTGGTCCTGCACCTGCACCAGCAAGGAAGGATTAAGTGCCCCCATTCCTTGTTGGGGCAGATGCCGTGCGCCTCTCCATTAAGGGGGCTGGGGGGTAATGGCACAGGCTGGGGGTTGCCTGCAAGCTATCCTCCAGAGTAGTAGTCCCAGCATGTCCCGGTAAGCCCCACCCCCGTGACAGTAAGCATCTACATACCCATATACTGTAATATATACCCTCTCTGCACCTCCATATAGTATAGATATAATATATAGTAGTTTAGGGAATCCCACAATAGTAAATCCTCCTCCCCTATATAGTATCCCCCTGTAGTAACCCCCTCCCCATAAAGTATCCCTATGTAGTAACCCTCTCCCCATATAGTATCCCTTTGTAGTAACCCCCTCCCACATATAGTATCCCTACTGTAGTAACCACCTCCCCCATACAATATCCTTCTGTAGTGACCCCCTCCCCTATATATTATCCCTCTGTAGTAACCCCCTCCCCCATACAGTATCCCTCTGTAGTAACCGCCTCCCCAATACAGTATCCCTCTGTAGTAACCTTCTCCCCATATAGTATCCATCTGTAGTAACCCACTCCCCCATATAGTATCCTCCTGTACCTGTAACATATAGGAGCTATAGGATTGCTGACCTGCAGACTTTGTCTAATACAAGCCAGCACAGGGACATCATCAGGTGCAGACTGCACAGGCCAGAAGAGATCTGAATTATTTAATGTACTGGTCTCTAACTAATCGTTCTAAGCTCAGATAATCAAATTTTCACAAAGCTTTTATGGGTGTTAAAACATGTAAAAATATAGGACCGGTACCATCCAACACAGTGTTCCCTCTAAGCTTGAGCCACTGCTGAGCGAAATGGCAAGCGAGCTGAGCAATGTTTTAAACAAAAGTTGGGCAAACCAAAAACGTAACACAGGAACGACAGTACTGAAGTCTAAAGCTCCGTTCCCCTCACACAAGCCTCCAGTGCATGAAGAAGAAACGCATCCACGCCGGAAGCCTACAGCTCTCAGGTAGCAGAACAGAAATTCAGTTAGCTTTCTTCTCTGCTGCCAACATACCTGCATCTGAACGCACACACATTAGAAAGGCTCCTCTGACGCAGGGTAGCGATGGCCCTGACCCGTGAGGGTCACTTTGCAGTGCAGGTGTTGTGAGCGGGCAGGAACCGTGGGCAGCTGCCAGGGTAGAGGGATTGTCACAGTATGGGTGCCTGAGGATGGCAGGCAGCTGAGGGACGCCGGTCATGCAGATACGGCGGTATAATTGCTACTGGGCATGCGATTCTGTTGCTGTAATCACCTAGTCAGGGCACCAGTAAACGGACACCAATGCCAGGGTTGCCAGTAAGGCAGCGGTGGTTACACTTTTATTGTAACTTGAGGTAACTGGTAGCAACAGCCTCTTCCGGATGCAACCGGGTATGATAGCAGACTTTATAGACAGAGCTAAGGTGGTGGCTGCATAGGCTGAGGGTGAAACGTCCGGAATGATGGGAGTAGTAGTGAGAGAAGAATAGAGGAGCTGGTGTGATTTAGAGTACTTGCGGTATTAATCTTGACTTGATGAGGAGATGAATAACAGGAACGACACCCAGATGAGAAAATACTCCAGCACTTTGAGCAGACGGACAGCCAGGAGTCTGTTACAGCAGAGCACCAGCCTCTCTTCTGAAGGTGAAGAGAGACACACAGGAACAACACTTGTCTCCTGAAGGTGGAGGACAAGACTAAGTAGTAACAGGAAAGTCACATGGTACTACCTGCCAAAAGCGCGACGGCCATTGGAGGAACCATGGTTTACAGGGGCATGGTCACGTGATCCTCAGCCTTTGCATACCACTGCACAGAGTTAAACACATATACAATATACATGAACCTGAGAATAATAGGGACTGCATAGTCACAGTTGCAAGTGCAATAGTTTCGCAGAACAGAGCAGGGGCTGTGAAAGCAAAAATAAACTGACGAGTGAGAAACAGACAGCGTGTTCTGGGACACTGCAGGGTATCCCGGGCAGTCTATAATCTCCTGCAGGGGGAGGACTCTAGCTTGCAGCCCACCTCTAGGCTGAGCGTCAGGCTGGCGGCAGTGAGCGTCGCTTTCCTTTACACTGCAGACTGCTCTGACACATTTAGAGCATTTAAGCCTTAGTGAGCCATGCACAACGGTGCTATCCCTGACTGCTGGGGTCTAAAGCTGGTCATGTTCCATATGTGGCTCTCCAGCTGTTGCGAAAGTACAGGTCCCTGCAAGCTCAGACAGTGTCATTCTGGGATCTGTAATTTCACAGCATGTGGACTAGAAGCCTCTGCTAATTATGACAAGCTTTAACTACACTACAAGGGCAGAGGGACGGGGGAAACAATATTTAGAAAGACATGCACAGTGTAAACAGTACGAATATTAGTGTTTTCATAAGGGACAGATGCCTAGCACTTTATTGGTGGTAAGGGATAAAATGTTATTGGTGGTGAGAGAAGAAAGAAGGCACTTAATTTACCTTTCAGGCATAACATGGTCCCTCTGTAGGTGGCTGACACTCGGGTTGCATGCACACACTGTTTAACACAGCAAATAACCTGGACTCTCTAAGCTTTTCTCCAATTCATGTCTTCTGTCTGTTTTTCTTCTGCTGCTAGAGACAATGAGGGAGATTTATCAACAGGGGATTTTTCTAGGTGTGGTCTATTACTGCCTTGGCAAGAATAGACTGGTCTATTTAAAGTGCAATTTACTATCAGGGATAAGCCTGGTCTATTTTCTGTGGTGCTGATTTGTTTGTCTTAGAATTGCCTCTAAATGGTCTCACAATTGTCTCTAAATAGTCTCATTGGCCCTGGTTTGCCTCCTAGGCAATGAGCATTTTCTTCTCGCTTCATTTTTCAGATAACCGCATACAGAGGACTACGTCGATGACCAGCGGACTTAAATGTTCAATAAAATGGTCAACAAGGGGTGTAGGGGTGTTTTTATTTGAATAAAAAAAAAATCTAGGTGTGTTGTGTTTTCTTTCATTAATTTACAGGCTTAGAAGTGGAAGATGTCAGGACTTAGTGTTAGCTGGTATAAAATGGCTAACACTAAACCCCCCATTATTACCACAGTACCCAATGCCACCAGGGTTACTGTGAAGAGCTGGGTGCCAGTAGTCCCGGAGCGTCAAAAATTGCCGATCCTGGACTGGGCGGCAGCAGGGCTGGTATTATTAGGCTGGGGAGGGCCAAAATAAATGGCCCTTCCCACCCTGGCACTACCAGGCTGCTGCTGCCCGGTTTTTAACCTGGCTGGTTATTTATTTATTTATTTATTTATTCATTATTTAATTTTAAACCGCATATTATCCCCCCTCTTTCCATAACCAGCCAGGTTAAAAACCAAGGCAGCAGTCTGTAAATTGATGAAAGAAAACACAACACACCTAGAAATTTTTTGTGATTCAAATAAAACACACCTCGTTGCCAATTTTATTGTACATTAAAGTCCGCTCGTCATCGATGTATTCCAAACGAATCCGACTTAATCCTCTGCATACCAGAATCTGAAAAACAAAAAGAAAAAACACAAGCAAAAACAAATAGCAAGTAAGGGATTAAGTCCCTCGGAGCCAGACTGTAACTCTCATTCCCATGCTGGAGGTCACTCAGCTTTCCCAGCATCCTGTAAGGTTTACAGGATCCTAGGAAAGGCGGGGTGACCTCCAGCATGGGCATGGGAGTTACAGTCTGGCTCCCAGGGACTTAACCCCCTGGGAGTCAGACTGTTCTGGCCCTGCACCTGCACCAGCAAGGAAGGGGGTTAAGTGCCCCCCTTCCTTGCTGGGGCAGATGCAGTGTGCTCTCCATTAGGGGGAGGGGTGATGGCACAGGCTGCTTCCTCCAGAGAAGCAGTCCAGGCATGTCCCGGTAAGTGCATTGCATCTGCCCCAGCAAGGAAGGGGGCACTTAACCCTCTTCCTTGCTGGTGCAGGTGCAGTGCCAGAACAGTCTGGTTCCAGGGGTTAAGTCCCTGGGAGCCAGACTGTAACTCCCATGCCGGGGATTTTACTGCTTTTACTGCTTACTGCTGCTGGGTGGGAAGCGCTGTAGGGCAGGGAATCCCGGCTTAATGAAAGGATTCCCTGCTCCTATACTGTAAGGAGTGGTGCGCTATGCACCCCTCCTTACTGTACAGCCCCAGAGGGTTAGTAGGGATGCTTACACTCCATGGACCAGGCGCACCCAACCCACGGAGCATACCAGCTCCACGTTAGGTGGTGAAATACACCCCCTCTAGTGTGGAGTCAGTCTGCGACATATGTGCGGCTATTTTAGTTAGTCGCACATGATAAATCATGCCTAATTTAAGCCTAAGCTGAAGTAGGCATGATCAGTCGGTGAAAAGCGCAGCTATGCGGTTGTATAAGATTTTGCGACTTTTCCACTCCAAAAAAAAAAGGCATAGATTCTTGATAAAACTCCCCCAATATTCCCATAACACCAGGCACTGCATCTAGGAGTCTAAGAACATTTACTAGGGATATACTCTAAGCCAGGGGTGGACACAGACTGCACGTGGCCCCTGTGCAAAAAATGTGCTTAGGCCCCCATAACCTATTTGTATTTCCACCCTAGTGCCTTAAAGACATAATTATAGATTAATATGTGCACCCGGGTATCCGGTACTTGTTTCTTGGATAGCCTGGCGGGCCCTAGAACACAGCACAGATGTTGGGGCCCATTGGAGGATTTTTTGGTTGGCCCTGATGTTTGTGCTGGGCTGCAATGTGAGCAGGCCCAAGTGTGGAACTGGGGTACCTGTGGCCCACTAGTAGAACTGATCCTGTTGGGGTCCATTTATCCATTCATGTGTTCCATCAGCAAGTTACCTTCATATCTGCAGCAGATCCTGTACATGTGAATGGACCCTTAGTCACTAAATCCAATAAACCAAAACTAATTTTACCAATAATACCAGTATATAAAGGTAGAGAGCAGCTGTACACAGGCTCTGGTTACCATATAAGTAGGTATGTCTTCTCTGAGTTAATTCCAGGGGGCGTCTTCTCTGATCAGAATCGCTTACGTTTCTTCTCCATCCGGCCTGGGTCATCATGAGGATGTTTCCCAGCCATGATTCATTTACATAGAATCTACATTTTAGACTCCTCACTCTCACATCATCCTTATCTCTTTACAAAATCCACATCTGCCTCTCTGTGCCCTCATGTAGTGGATAGGCCCAACTTTGTGCCCCTATATCATATTAGTCCCCTTTATGCCCCATATAATCAGTTCTGTCCAAAAAGTGCCTCCAAATGGTAAACAAGCCTCCTCTGTGCCCACATATAGCCCCACGGGTTTTTCTTTTGCATATTCATGTTTCTCAGGGGGCAATGCACCTAGGACTTCACTGCATTGAGTGCTTTCACTAGAAGCAGTGTTGTCATTTGGCTGGTCTCCCTGAGATCAGCGATCTGTTTCTCTTATGGCTCTACTAGGCATTGCTCCCACATAGCCAGAATCCTGCTCCAAACTGATGAGGAGCAACACTCCGAAACAGCTGTATGTGGATAGATACCTGGCCTTGGTTTTTGGTTATAAGGCCACTTAATATGGTGGTTTTGGTGGTTTCCTTACAGGAGCCACCCCTTGGCTGGGTCCTTCCTGGAGGCTATTCCTGTGTTTTGAGACTCTTTGATGAGGCTCCACGGGTTCTTCTTTTGCATATTCATGTTTCCCAGGGGGTAATGCACCTAGGACTTAACTGCATTGAGCACTTTTACTAGCAGCCAGAAGTCTTGTTTTTTGACTGAGATCAGCGATCCCTGAGATCAGCGATCTGTTTCTTTTATGGCACTACTAGGCATTGCTCCCACCTATCCAGACTCCTGCTCCACACTGATGAAGGGCAACACCCCGAAACAGCTGTATGTAATATATAGTAGTTTAGGGAATCCCCCTGTAGTAAACCCTCCTCCCCCATATAGTATCCCCCTGTAGTAACCCCCTCCCCATAAAGTATCCCTATGTAGTAACCCCCTCCCCATACAGTATCCCTCTGTAGTAAGCCCCCCTCCCCTATATAGTATCCCTCTGTAGTAACCCCCCTCCCCCATACAGTATCCCTCTGTAGTATCCCCCTCCCCCATATAGTATCCTCCTGTAGTAAGCCCTCATCCATAAATTATCCCCCTGTGGCTTAATTGTATAATTTTTCTAATGGGACAAGTGCTTGTCATTTGCAGATTACCCATTACAATAGGACCTACAAAGTTTTTTTTAAAAAAAAGCTAATTTTTGCAAGTGGTGTGTGTTTACACTAAAGAGTAGGTTGAATTGGATCTTGTTCTAGGTTAGTTTTAATTAGCATTGTGTTTTACTAGCATACAGTACATCTGAGAAATTTGTAAATAGATAGATGCCATCTAATTTATTGCTCTAATGCAAACTGTAACCGTGTTTTCAAATTTCAGCTCTTTATATGAAAAATAATAAATGATACTATTCTTAAAGCGACTATACCACCAGGTGTCCTTTTTTGAACCACAGCCCAGTTCTCCCATGCGGCACCAGTCTATTCCTAGACTCCAGCCTGGCCTAAAGTACTAAAGGCAGGCCCACCCGCAAGCCCCCAGTGTGATAAAACCCCTTTCCTCTGTGACCTGGCTCCACTGATTGTAATGGAGCCGCATCACAGAGGGGAGGAGGTTTCGTCGCACTAGGGGGCAGGTGGGCTTGCCTCCAATGCTTTAGGCCGGGCCGGTGCCTGGAAATAGACAGGCATTGTGTACATAAAAAGACCACGGCAACGGCAACCCCGCAAAGGCCCCAGGTCTATTCCTAGGCATGGGCCCGACCTGAAGGTATGGAGATGGGCCCGCCCCCAGTGTGACAAAACCCTGTGACCCTGATGGTACATTTGCTTTAAAAGCACACCATTTAATTTACGGTCCTATACTTTGACTATGCTTTGATAGACATTTGATATCTATCAAATAGTATTAGAATTGACAAGACAGAAATATTTTGTGCAGAACCTATAATTAAATGAAATAATGACAGAGAATACAGGAACACTGGTTTATTAATTCCAACTTTACAAATATATATCTGAATAGTAAACATTCAGCTGCCAATAGATTTACAAAGGGAGCTTTAAAACATGTCTGCACACATAATGTATTTCATAAGAGAAAGTGTAGAAACTTGCTGAATATTTAATAGTGGAACAAAGACTAAATAAAGGTGCATCAATAAAAAGGCTTATCTAAATTCCAAAAATATATGGCAGAAAGCTCAAGTATGTTTTCATGAAAATAGAGAATCAAATATGCTCGCAAACTAGTGCAGACAGGTTCATTAAATTGAAGATATTTTATTAAAAAGATCTCTTTTAGGTCATGTATTATATGGTGATGAACTCGGCTCAGCATTCTTTTGCTTTCGGCTGCAGTGGCCGAAAGCAATAGAACACTGAGCTCATCGATCTATGCAGTATATCTATACTGCATAGATCTCTATGAGAGATCAGTGTAGTAATACTAGAAGTACCCCAGGGGGACTTCTAGTATGTGTGTAAAAAAAAAACTAAAAAAAAAAATTATGAATAAAAAATCCCCTCCCTTAATAAAAGTTTGAATCACCCCCCCCTTTCCCCTTTTTATAAAAATAAATAATCAAACATATTTGTTAACGCCGAATGCATAATCGCCCGAAATATTAATTTATTTAATTCCTGATCTTGCATGGTAAACGGCGTAAGCGCAAAAAAAATTTCAAAATTGCGCATTTTTGTCACAGATAAATCCAGAAAAATTTTAATAAAAAGTGATCAAAAAGTTGCACATACACAAACAAGTAACCGATAGAAAGAACACATCATGGCGCAAAAAATAACACCTTACACAGTCCCATAGACCAAAGGATAAAAGTGTTATAAGCATGGTAATAGAGCAATTTTAAGGAACATATATTTTTAAAAAAGTTTTAGTATTTATTTTTAAAATTTTGTAAAAGCCATCAAATTAAATAAAAGTTATACAAGTTACATATCGTCATAATCGTACTGACTTGAGGAACATGTATAATAAGCCAGTTTTACCCTAGATTAACCCCTTAACGACATCGGGCGTAAACTTACGCCCTCGCAGGCTGGTACTTAACGCACCAGGGCGTAAATTTACGCCCGATGTTTACCCGAGCCGCTGCGTGTAAACACGCGGCGATCGGGTAATGATGGCTGCTGTTACTAACAGCAGACCACCGTAGCTTGCCGGCACGGGGGGGGTGATTAACCCCTCCGTGCCGACGATCGCTGTAATTGGCTGATTTATCCAAATCAGCCAACTACAGTGATTTTCCGGTTCCCGGGTCATCGGTGACCCGGGGACCCGGAATTTAATGATGATTGGTGCTGTCCGAGACAGCACCAATCATCATTAGTGTGTATACTAGAGGGGGCCATGGTGCCACCCCCCAGATCGCTGCTATTGGCCGGCCAAGCCCGGCCGGCCAATAGCGGCGATCAAAGTAAAAATAAATATTTTTACTTTGATCTGCACGCCTCAGTCGGTTACCTGAGGTGAGCAGAGCAGGTGTGTGTGGTGTGTAGTGCACCATACTCACCTGATCGTAGCGTCCGGTGCGGCGAATCGGCGATTCCGTGGCGTCCGCGTTCGTTCGGCGTCGGCTTCTTTCCACGTCATCGTTCGGCTTCTTCGTTCGGGTCTTGTCGCGTTTTTTCCGGAGATCTTCGGCTATTTCCGTCAGGTACGTAGTACTGCCCCCTAGCGGCTGGTTAGTGTATATCATACACTAATCAGTGGCTTTGGGGTGAAGAAATAGCATTTTTTTTTTTTCCCCCCTCCATTTTTTTTTTTTTTTTTGCGTCCTTTCGCCGCTGAGTGCCGATCAGCATCGCACGTAAGTGCGCCGCTGATCAGCAACTCCGCTTTTTTGGCGTAGGGGGTTTTTTCCCCCCTTTTCACCCTTTTTTTTCTATATCCTACCGCCACTGTTTGCTGAAAAGTACCGCACATAAGTGCGACATTTATCAGCAACTCTTTTTTTGGCGTAGGTTCCCCCCCCCCCCTTACTGTGAAAAACACGTAAAACACAAAACACTACACTACACTACCACACATTACATTACAATACATCTAATAAAGCTTTACACTACACCACTACACCACATTACATTTACATACCCCCCTACCCCAATCCCCGTATAAAAATGTCACAGAAACGATTTTCGGTGGAAGAGGCGTACGCACTTATCGCCTCTGACACCGAAACAGCCAGTGAGGATGAATGGGGGGATCCTTCATTCCTCCATTCATCCTCATCATCATCATCCAGTGATGATGATTATCCACCACGGCGTCCAAGGAGAACGCCTCGGGCTGCCCCCCGTCAATCCATCTCATCCCCTGCCCCCCAGACAAGTCATCCCATCCCGCCCCCTGCCCCCCAGACAAGTCATCCCATCCCGCCCCCTGCCCCCCAGACACGTCATCCTATCCCACCCCCCGTCCCCCAGACAGGTGACCCAATCCCGCCCACTGTCCCCCAGACAGGTGACCCCATCTGGACCCCAGACCCCCAAAATCATCAGCCCTGGATTCCTGGCTTTACGGCAACGGCGGGAATCCAGGTTAACCCCACAGGTCTCAGAGAAATAGACTTTTTCAAACTCTATTTCTCTGGTGACCTTGTAAATTTGATGGTGGCGCAAACAAACCTGTACGCGCACCAATTCCTGGCCCAGAACCCCTCCTCTTCTTTTGCTAGGCCCATGGCGTGGACCCCTACTGATGCAGCCGAAATGACTAAATTTTGGGGGCTCCTGCTGCACATGGGCCTAGTAAAAAAACCCACAATGCGGCAATACTGGAGTGGGGATATTATATATAATACCCCACTTTACAGAATGGCCATGGGACGGGTACGATTCGAAACCCTCCTAAAATTCTTGCATTACAATGACAATGCAAGGTGCCCCCCACGAGATGACCCCTCATATGACCGACTGTACAAAGTACGGCCGGTCATAGAGCACTTCTCAGCCAAATTTACTGAGATGTATATCCCAGAGAAATACATCTCAGTAGATGAGTCCCTCCTGAGCTTCAAAGGAAGACTCCATTTCCGCCAGTACCTTCCCAATAAAAGATCGCGGTATGGCGTGAAATTCTACAAACTCTGTGAGAGTACCTCAGGGTACACTTACAGATGGATAGAGTGTATGAGGGTAGGGACACCCAAATCCAGCCCCCAGAATGCCCCCCCATCCTCGGAGTTAGTGGGAAGATCGTTTGGGAGCTGATCTTCCCACTGCTGGCTTGCCCTGTGCCCATATGGCATATTATGTCCACATGTGGGGTATTTTCGTACTCAGGGGAAATTACCCTACACATTTTGCATTTATTTTCTCTTTTAACCCCTTTTGGAAATGAAAAATATCAAGGCTGGACCAACATTTAGTGTAAAAAAAATATATATTTTTACACTAAATCATTGATCTAGTCTTTATTTTTTCATTTTCACAAAGGGTTAAAAGATAAAATAAACACTAAATGTGTAGCGCAATTTACCCCAAGTATGGAAATACCCCACATGTGGACATAAAGCATCATGCGGGTGCAGGGTAAGCCTCCAAAGGGAAGGAGCGCCATTTGGCTAGAATGGATGGTGAATGCCATCTCGCATTTACAAAGGCCCTGTGTTGCCAAGATAGTGGAAAACCCCCAAAATTGACCCCATTCTGGAAACTACACCCCTCAAGGAATCTAACAAGGGGTGCAGTGAGGATATTGACCCCTTGATGACGGGGCACATTTGAGCCGTGAAAGTGAAAAAATGAAATTTTTTACTTTCACGTCACATTGTTCCACATTTGTGCCCGTCACCAGTGGGGTCCATATGCTCACTACACCCCTTGTTAGATTCCTTGAGGGGTGTAGTTTGCAGAATGGGGTCACTTGTGGGGGTTCACCACTGTCTTGGCAGCATAGGGTCTTTGTAAATGAAACATGGCCCTTGAAATCCATTCCAGCCAAATCCAGCCTCCAAAAGCCAAATGGCGCTCCTTCCCTTTGGAGGCCCGTCTTGAGGCCGCAATGCGCTTTATGTCCACATGTTGGGTGTTTCCGTACTCGAAACAAACTGCTCTACACGCTTTGAGCTTTTTTTCTCTTTTAAACCCTTGTGAAAAGGGAAAAAATCAAGTATAGACCAACATGTAGTGTAAAAATGTTTTCATTTTTACACTAAATCATTGACCTAGACTTGGTTTTTTCATTTTCACAAGGGGTTAAAAGAGAAGAAACAAAACAAAACGCGTAGAGAAATTTCCCCCGTGTACGGAAATACCCCACATGTGGACTTAAGGCACTATGCAGCCGCAAGACGGGCCTCCAAAGGGAAGGAGCGCCATTTAGCTTTTTGGGGCTGGATTTCGGTAGAATGGATTTCAAAGGCCATGTTGCATTTAAAAAGTCCCTGTTCTGCCAAGCCAGTGAAAACCCCCCACAAGTGACCCCATTATGGAAACTACACCCCTCAGGGAATGTAACAAGGGGTGTAGTGAGCATATGGACCCCACTGGTGACGGGTACAAATGTGGAACAATGTGGCTTGAAAATGAAATATTACATTTTTTACACTATAATGTTGGTCTAGCCTTGAATTTTTCATTTTCACAAGGGGTTAAAAGAGAAAAAAAGCCACAAAATGTGTAGAGCAATTTCCCCTGAGTCCGTAAATACCCCACATGTGGACATAATGCGCCATGTGGGTGCAGGGCAAGCCTCCGAAGGGAAGGAGCGCCATTTGGATTTTGGAGGTTGGATTTGGCTAGAACAGATGATGAATGCCATGTCGCATTTATAGAGCCCTTGTGCTGCCAAAACACTGGAAACCCCCCACAAGTGACCCCATTCTGGAAACTACACCCTCAAGGAATCTAACAAGGGGTGTAGTGAGGATATGCACCGCTGGATGACGGGCACATATGTGCCGTGAAAGTGAAAAAATGAAAATTTTCAATTTCACGTCACATTTTTCTACATTTGTGCCCGTCACCAGTGGGGTCCATATGCTCACTGCCCCCCTTGTTAGATTCCTTGAGGGGTGTAGTTTCCAGAATGGGGTCACTTGTGGGGGGTTTCCAGTGTTTTGGCAGCACGAGGGCTCTGTAAATGCGACATGGCCCTTGAAATCCATTCCAGTGAAATCTAGCTTCCAAAAGCCAATTGGCGCTCTTTCCCTTTGGAGGCTCGTGCTGCGCCCCCTTGGCACTTTATCGCCACATGTGGGGTATTTCCGTACTCGGCAGAAACTGCACTACATGTTTTGTGTCTTTTTTTTCCTCTTATCCCTTTGTGAAAATGAAAAATTGAAGGCTAGAACAACATTTTATTGTAAAAAATAAATTTTTCATTTTCACGCCATATTGTTCGGAAAATCTGTGAAGCACCTGTGGGGTCCAAATGCTCACCGCACCCCTTGTTACATTCCTTGAGGGGTGTAGTTTTCTAAATGGTGTCCCTTTAGGGGTGTTTTTTAGGTTTTGGCACCCCAGAGCCTCTGCCAACCTGAAGTGGTACAGTCAGAAATGACCAAATATAACGGAGCCATTGAAATGCACTAGGCGCTCCCTTATATCTGAGGCTTGTGGTTGCGTCAAATAGCGCAATAGGGCCACATATGGGGTATTTCTATAAACTGCAGAAACGGGGCAATCAATATTGGGGTGCATTTCTCTGGTAATAGGTTTATAAATATGAAAAATATTGGATTACAATAAAATCTCTGCACGGAAAATTAAAATTTTCAAATTTCTTACACACTTAGCTTTTATTTCTGTGACTCCCCTAAAGGGTTAAAACACTTTCTAGATATGCTTTTGCAGAGTGTGGGGGGTGCAGTTTCTGAAATGGGGTGCTTTGTCGGGCTTTCTAACATACAAGCCCCTCAAATACACTTTAAACCTGAACAGGTCCCTAAAAATATCTGATTTTGAAATTTTACTGAAAATTTGGAAATTTGCTGCTTATGTTTTAAGCTTTCTATTGTCTAAAAAAAATGAAAGATCGTTTAATAAATGCCGCCAACATAAAGTAGACATGTTGCTAATGCTATTTAATATATAATTTATGTGGTATAACCACTTTCTGTATACGCAAAAAAGTTTCAAAGTTGGAAAAAATGAATTTTTTTACAATTTTTCACGTTATTTGGGTTTTTTTCATAAAGATTTGTTATAAGTATCGACTCCAATTTACCAGAAATGTAAAGTACAATATGTCACGAGAAAACAATCTCAGAATCAGCCGGATAGGTAAAAGCATCCCGAAGTTATTAATGAATAAAGTGACACTGGTCATATTCATAAAATTTGTCTCTGTCATTAAGGCCATTTCAGGCTCTGTCCTTAAGGGGTTAAACAACATAAAAACAATCCCCCCCCCCCCCCATATTTTAGGCAAAAATTAAGTGCCACAAAAAATAAGTGCTCATCTGGGTCTCTAGGTGGAAAAATGCAAGTGCTATGGCCTTATATACACAAGGAGGAAAAAAGGAAAGCGCAAAAATTAAAACTGTGTCCCCTAAGGGTTAGGGTATGTTCTAAATAAGCTGTGTACTGCCTATTTAACACTATCTAGTACTTTACCCAACAACCCCCATGACACTAATTGTCAGGGTAAGGGTATTTGTAGTTTTTTTTCAGTGTATTTGTATTTGCGGACTCCGCTGCCCACCCAAAGAATTGACATGTATCATTGAATCTATGGAATGGGCAGGACTTCAAGCGGAGGTCGCCTTCCACTTGAAGATTCTGCGAGATTCCGCAGTGTGAACGTGCAAGTTTTCAATATGTTGGTAACTGCTCTTCTACTTCTTCTTCATATTCATCTCCCTTATTATGCATTATAAAGATAAATGCTACTTTAACGAATACAAGGATGCTTTTTGAGTCCTTTTGATTACTGTGGATTAGTGATGAGCGAACTTTTGAAAAGATCGGTTCGGTTCGATCCGGGGAACTTTCGTGAATTTCGGATCGGTCCGAACTGAAAACGAACCTAGCTGAATAATTGCAGCTACAATAGTGGGAGTATGATAGGGTATAGTTTTGTTTAGTTGCAGTTGCTATTACAATGAAAAAAATGGGGGGAAAAAAATTCCAAAAATAATGATAGAAAAAAAAATAATAATAATAGGAATAAAATTAATAAAATATAGTGAATAAAAGTGCCAAAATAGTGAAAAAAAAATATTGGAAAAAAAAGTTTACAAGGAGGATGCGGCAGCACTTCATTGCACCCAGGCCAGTATTGTTGAGAAGAGACAAGTCGAGAACCAGGAGGAGGCAGCAGTAGATTGCTCGCCTCTCAGTCCAGTATTGTTAAGAAGAGACAAGTTGAGCAGCAGGCGGAGGCAGCAGTTGATTGATTCCAGTCAAGTATTATTGAGGAGAGGCTACTTGAGGAGGAGGCAGCAGTTGATCGATTCCAGGCCAGTATTATGGAGGAGAGGCTACTTGAGAAAGATGAGGCAGCAGTTGATTGATTCCAGGCCAGTATTATGGAGGAGAGGCTAATTAAGGAGGAGGAGGCAGCAGTTGATCGATTCCAGGCCAGTATTATGGAGAAGAGGCTACTTGAGGAGGATGAGGCAGCAGTTGATCGATTCCAGGCCAGTATTATCAAGGAGAGGCTATATGAGGAGGAGGCAGCCGTTGATCAATTCCAGGCCAGTATTATGGAGGAGATGCTACTTGAAGAGGATGAGGCAGCAGTTGATCGATTCAAGGCCAATATTGTCGAGGAGAGGCTACTTGATGAGGAGCAGGCAGCAATTGATCGATTCCAGGCCAGTATTATCGAGGAGAGGCTACTTGATGAGGAGCAGGCAGCAGTTGATCGATTCCAGTCCAGTATAATTAAAAACAGACTACTAGAAGAGCAGGAGGAGGCAGCAGTTGATCGATTCCAGGCCAGTATTATTGAGGAGAGGCTACTTGAGGAGGATGAGGCAGCAGTTGATCGATTACAGGCCAGTATAATTGAGGAGAGGCTACTTGATGAGGAGAAGGCAGCAGTTGATCGATTACAGGCCAGTATACTTAAAAACAGACTACTTGAGCAGCAGGAGGAGTCAGCAGTTGATTGATTTCAGGCCAGTATTATCGAGGAGAGGCTACTTGAGGAGGATGAGGCAGCAGTTGATCGATTACAGGTTAGTATTATTGAGGAGAGGCTACTTGAGGAGGATGAGGCAGCAGTTGATCGATTCCAGGCCAGTATTATGGAGGAGATGCTACTTGATGAGGAGCAGGCAGCAGTTTATCGATTCCAGGCCAGTCTTATCGAGGAGAGGCTACTTGAGGAGGATGAGGCAGCAGTTGATTGATTCCAGGCCAGTATTATTAAAAACAGACTACTTCAGGAGCAGGAGGCAGCAGTTGATCGATTCCAGGCCAGTATTATTGAGGAGAGGCTACTTGAGGAGGAGGAGGAGGAGGAGGCAGCAGCATTTTATCGATTCCAGGCCAGTTTTATCGAGGAGAGGCTACTTGAGGAGAATGAGGCAGCAGTTGATCGATTCCCGGCCAGGATTATCAAGGAGAGGCTACTTGATGAGGAGCAGGCAGCAGTTGATTGATTCCAGGCCAGTATTATCGAGGAGAGGCTACTTGATAAGGAGCAGGCAGCAGTTGATCGATTCCAGGCCAGTCTTATCGAGGAGAGGCTACTTGAGGAGGATGAGGCAGCAGTTGATCGATTCCAGGCCAGTATTATTAAAAACAGACTACTTCAGGAGGATGAGGCAGCAGTTGATCGATTCCAGGACAGGATTATTGAGGAGAGGCTACTTGAGGAGGAGGAGGAGGAGGAGGCAGCAGCATTTTATCGATTCCAGGCCAGTCTTATCCAAGAGAGGCTACTTGAGGAGGATGAGGCAGCAGTTGATCGATTCCAGGCCAGTATTATTGAGGAGAGGCTACTTGAGGAGGATGAGGCAGCAGTTGATTGATTCCAGGCCAGGATTATCAAGGAGAGGCTACTTGATGAGGAGCAGGCAGCAGTTGATCGATTCCAGGCCAGTATAATTAAAAACAGACTACTAGAAGAGCAGGAGGAGGCAGCAGTTGATTGATTCCTGGCCAGTATACTTCAAAACAGACTTCTTGAGCAGCAGGAGGAGGCAGCAGTTGATTGATTCCAGGCCAGGATTATCGAGGAGAGGCTACTTGAGGTGGAGGAGGCAGCAGTTGATCGATTCCAGGCCAGTATTATCGAGGAGAGGCTAACTGAGGAGGATGAGGCAGCAGTTGATCGATTACAGGCCAGTATACTTAAAAACAGACTACTTGAGCAGCAGGAGGAGGCAGCGGTTGATTGATTCCAGGC
The DNA here is from genome assembly GCF_027789765.1 of Dendropsophus ebraccatus. Taxonomy (NCBI): domain Eukaryota; kingdom Metazoa; phylum Chordata; class Amphibia; order Anura; family Hylidae; genus Dendropsophus; species Dendropsophus ebraccatus. The sequence continues at coordinate 18,407 of NW_027208661.1, forward strand.
CAGTATTATCGAGGAGAGGCTACTTGAGGAGGAGGCAGCAGCAGTTTAACTATTCCAGGCCAGTATTATTGAGGAGCGGCTACTTGAGGAGGAGGAGGAAGCAGCATTTGATTGATTCCATGTCAGTATTATTTAAAACAGACCAGTTGAGGACAAGGAGAAGGCAGCAGTTGATGGCTCTCAGGCTAGTAATTTTACAAACAGACAAGTTGAGAAGGCAGCTTCCACCCAGTATGTTTCCAAATAAACAATTGACTGTTGGGGCATTAGTAGGAGTAGTATTCTTTTGGACTCAGAAGGACCTAGCACAGACAACTAAAGTTTGAAGCTAAGGATATGCATGTGTGTAAAAATCATTCTTTAAACATGACAACATGTTAATGTAGAGTTGAGCACAGGACAGGCAACGTTAAAAAACACCCCCTCTAACATTATACCTAGTCTAGCAGGATACGGATACGGTAAAATAGACAAAGAACCTCACCCTCAGAATGCATGAGGTGAAAAAAGGACATTTAAAAAGGTACAGATTCAAGAAGGCTTTACCCCAGTTCCATTATCCAAAAATACGTGTCCAATTTTCATTAAATTGACACCTCACTGGATCTTGCTTTACAAATTGACGCAACTACTGTACTCTGGTGTCAAACCTGTTGAATCTGGGCCTATGGCTGTTGGCGATACACATATATATATATATATATATATTTTTTTTATTAACACCAGTTTGATGTCCTAACCGGGTGTAGCGTCCAATACAATGGATGTATGCTTTTGTGTTTTTTAAGTGCTGTCACCAGCTGACTTAAAGGATAAGTCCGGTCAGTTAATAAGTTTCTGGGTCAAGTAAGGGTACAGAAAGTTATTGACTGCCTGGACTTATCTTTTAAAGTGGGTAGGGGAAAAACCCCTAATGAGGTATGGGAGTGACCTCCCACCCTCACTTTTGTCACTCCCAAAAAACCTCACCCTATGGGTACCTTCACATGTGGCTGCGGGTCTGCTGAGTAAAATCCACAGTGCCTTTTTACACCGTTCACCAAATGGCATTCAGTACTAGGGTGCCGGCCGGACATACGCAGTTCTGCGTTGAACTGGGTATTTGCGCCCAGCCCCATAGTACTGAAGGTGGCATAAAATCAGCCAACGATGCGCTGTGGATTTTAGCCAGCAGGGAACCACAAAAAAGCCTCCTATTTTAAAGGCCTCCTATTGTAAAGGCAACCCGTAAAGAAGGCAAGATAACCTGCCTTTCAGCAACTGTTTTTAGCTGTAACTAACTGTGGTGGTTTTTTATATCACAGTTTAAGGACAGCAGCCTCCGTATAATATATACCCCATAGACAGCCTTATTCCACGCGTGACTGCATGAGAGGCGTGAAATAATTTCCACACAGAAGAACTCCATCAAGATTTGCGGTGCAAGATTTCACTACTCTCATGATATCCACAAAATACCTCAAGAACAGTTAGTACCCACTCACAAAACGGTGAGTAGTGTTCCTTGGCACGGGTGCCAGGGATAGAACCCCACGGCTATAGTTCACAAAAGGTGAAATCCACACTTTTTGAAGCATAGTCGTGGGGATTATTTTAGGGTTGCTACTGTTCTTGGGGTATGGGTTGGACGGTGCACTGGTGCAAGGCATTAATCTGGTGTGGGGATGTTAAATGGCTAACACACCATGGGCATCAAATTTGGAAATGGGGATCTGTTATTTCAAATGTATCCGAATTAAGTTGGGAATTTTTAAGGTGATTTTTTTTTTAAATTTGGGGTCTAAGGGGGGAACATTACCTTATAAGTTAAATTACGGATTTTTCCGTTGGGCACATATTTAGGATATCAAGGTCAATTTCTTGGACACGCGGATTGCCATGCAAGACGGGTGACTGATGACTTAGTCATTCACATCAGGCAGGGGGGTGGTACAATCCAATGTAATCCAGGCACGATTCATCTTAACAAAAGTGAGCATCTCCACACTGTGGCAAGAGAGCATCGTTCTTTGCGGTGTTATGATGTTACCCGCCACACTAAATACCCTCTCTGACGCCACACTACTGGCTGGGCAGGACAGCAGAGCCAAGGCAAACTCTGCCAGTTGAGGCCAAATCTCGAGTTTTTCTGCCCAGTACTGCACGGGGTCGGTGACACTTTGGGGCAGGGTAGAATCAAGGTAGGCAGTGACCTGTTGGCTGAGCTCATGCTGGTCCACGCCATGAGTCTGGTGCTGTGTCCTTTCTTCACCAGCTGGCTGCATGAAATCGCTTATGAGGACTTGCAGGCTGTAGCGACTTCTGATGCCTCCACTAGTGGTGGTGGGAGTGGAGCGCGCTGGTTCCCACCCAGAGGATGTTGTCTGGGAACCTGGCTGGTCTCGCAGGTAAGTTGAGACCAACTGACTGGTTAGCATGTCCCTGTAGTACACCAGTTTAGCCTCCCTCTGTGATGGCGGGAAGAATTCTGCCATTTTGCGGCGGAAGCAAGGGTCCAACAGGGTGGCCAGCCAGTATTGGTCCCTCTGGCGGATGTCCACAATCCGGCTATCATTCCGCAGACACTCCCGCAGACACCTTGCCATCTGCACCAAGGACAATGACCGCCTCTCCTCTCCACTGTCCTCGGTGTAGTTCCAGGGTCTGCTGGGGTCTTCCTCCTCTTCCTCTACCACCTCATCCTCCATCTCCTCCTGTGATGGAGAGGCAGAGAAGCCAGGTGGCGGTGTGCGGAATGGCTGGGCGTAGACATCTTTCTCCTCCTCAACCTCCATCTGCACTTCATCCAGCTTTGGGCTCAAGGCGATGTTCAGCCTTGGAGTTGTGGCCTGGAAATCCTCGCTGATGATGTTGCTCAGCGCACTTTCCAGAACATGGAGGAGTGGGATGATGTCGTTGATCCCATAGTCCTGCCTGCTCACAAATAGAGTTGCGTCCTCAAAAGGGATCAACAATTGGCAGACTTCCCGCATTAACTGCCAGTGTGTTACTTGGAAGTCGCAGTGTGGCGTGAAGCTGCCTGATTGCTCCATGAGGTAGTCTGTTACAGCTGACCTTTGCTCGTACAGGCGGTCGAGCATATGGAGGGCAGAATTCCAGCAGGTTGGCACGTCGCAGATTAGCCAATGTTGGGGCATACCGCGCTGTCTCTGTATTCTGAGCAGGGTGTTCTTTGCAGCGTAGGAGTGGCTGAAATGTTTGCACACTCTACGTGACATCCTCAGAAGGTCATGTAGTGCATGAAATGATCAGAGAAACCTGTGCACTATGAGGTTGATCACATGTGCCATACAAGGTGTATGAGTCAGCCCTCCCCGCTGAACTGCAGAGACAATGTTCCTCCCGTTGTCCGCTAAGACACTTCCCACCGTTAGTCGACGTGGGGTCAGCCATTCAGCTATCTCCTCCCTGATGGTCCAGAGGAGCTCCTGCCCACTGTGGCTTCGTTGACCCAGGCTCACCAAATGAAGGACAGCCTGAGAGCGGCGGGCCTGACATCGGTGGTAAGACACTGGGTCAGGTTGGACTGCAGTGGTGGTGGAGGCAGAACTTGTGCTACCCGCTGCTGGCCCCCTAAAGCACCGTGGAGGTGAAAGTGGCAAGAATGGGCCAACTTCCTGATGGTCTCCTGGGAGGATGTTGACCCAATGGGCAGTAACTGCCATGTACTGGCCTTGCCCATAATTAGAGGACCAGACATCAGCACTCAGGTGCACGGTCTTGGACACTGAGAGTCCCAATGATTTGCCAACCTTTCTCTTCACATAACTGTGCAGTGATAGGACAGCTTTGCTCGAGAAGTAGTGGTGGCTGGGGATTCGCCATCTGGGGTGCGCACATGCCATGAAATCCCTGAAAGGCTTCCACAAGGGATTCCACAAGATTAAAAGGCAGGGACTGAAGCACCAGCAGCTTAACCAGGTGTCCAGCCAGTTTCTGTGCCATGGGATGACAGCTGGAGTACACCTGACGTTTGCCCATGGACTCGGTCAGGGATTGCTGCCTCATTAGGGGTGTACATGGCAGTGAGACTGTGCTGCTGCTGGCAACTGAGGCCAACGAGCCCTGAGTTCCGGTGAGAGGATGCTGCATGATGGGATCTGCAGTGTATGGTGCATCCTGACAGGAGGTGGTATTGGGGTCATGTTTTTTCTAGGCCTCTTGGTGTTGCCTTTCCATGTGCTTCCTCATGGATGTTGTCCCAAGATTATGACCCCTGCCACGACTGACCCTCTCGTTGCACAGCAGGCACAGAGCGATGTGCTTATTTGTCCCCAGCCGAAAGAACTGCCAGACGACAGAGGACCGTGGTTTGCTGCCAGCCACGGGGGGTCTTGCGGCCTGTTGGCTGCCACTGCTGCCTGAGGGTCCCCTCTCAGGACCAAGGCTTGGAGGTAAGGTACTCTGCCTGGTAGGTTGTCTTCTACCCCTCCCTCTTGTGCCTAGCTTCCTTGCACCAGTGGGATGTTGCTGCTTCGGTAGCACCTCACTTTCCTCCCCTGATGACGCTGAGGATAATGGTGCTTGGGGGCGCCACGTCGGGCATCATCATCACCACCACTGCTACTGTCCTCCAGTGGCTGGGACGGGATCTCAGGTGTGGCACTGGATGCCCCTCCCTGGCTTACAGCCACCACCTCCTCTGCAGTCTCTGCACGTTCCACCTGCTGCCTTTGGTGGACTACCTCCTCCTCCTCATCATCACCACTAAAAAGTGGTAGAGAATCCAAAGGCAGATCAAGATTTGCCAACAGTTCCCTGGCAGAAGATGCCCCAGAGGTGAGTGGCATAGTAATAACAGGGGACGGGGCAGAGGACTGTCGCTGACCGTCCCATGTAAGGGTGGTGTCGGATGATCCAGCCGACCTCGTTTGGGAGCTTTGGGCGGTGGAAGTGGAGGATTGGGTAAGCCAATCTAGAACCGCTGGCTGTGTGGTTCTTACAGAACCACTGGGTGTCTGGGGTAGCTGCACCCTGCTGCCACGCCTGTTGCCCGGCTGCCGCCGGGCATGGTGCTGCCGCTTCTCCTACCCTCACCGCCTGCCGTTGCAGTCCTTGCCTGGGAAGTGCTGGAAGTAGGACGCTTGGACAGTTCTTTGGTTGGTGTAAATTTTGAAAAAGAAATAATGTATTGGGCAGAAGGCACAAATTTTCAGTGACTTGTGGGTTGGAGGCACTCAGCAAAGCAGAAATTTACAGGTTATTCCAAAAAAAATTTTTTTTTTTTTTACTTTTTTGGTTGCGGGTGGCTAAACGGGTTTGAAGGCAACCAGCAGAGCACAAACGGACAGCTTTTGTGGGGTGCTGACTTCGCCTCAAATAGAACAGCTGATCACAAACAAACAAACAAACTTTTTTTTATTTTTTTTGAAGGTTTTTGTTTTTAAACTTTTTTGGTTGCGGGTGGCTAGAGGGGTTTGACGGCAACCAGCAGAGCACAAACTGACAGCTTTTGTGGGGCGCTGAGTTCGCCTCAAATAGAACAGCTGATCACAAACAAAAAAACAAACTTTTTTAAATTTTTTTTGAAGGTTTTTTTTTTTACTTTTTTGGTTGCGGGTGGCTAGAGGGGTTTGACGGCAACCAGCAGAGCACAAACGGACAGCTTTTGTGGGGCGGTGACTTCGCCTCAAATAGAAACAGCTGATCACAAACAAACAAACTTTTTTTTCATTTTTTTTAAAGTTTTTTTTTTAAACTTTTTTGTTGCGGTGGCTAGAGGGGTTTGACGGCAACCAGCAGAGCACAAACGGACAGCTTTTGTGGGGCGCTGACTTCGCCTCAAATAGAACAGCTGATCACAAACAAACAAACAAACAAACTTTTTTTAATTTTTTTTTAAGGTTTTTTTTTTTAACTTTTTCTGTTGCGGGTGGCTAGAGGGGTTTGACGGCAACCAGCAGAGCACAAACGAACAGCTTTTGTTAGGCGCTGACTTTGCCTCAAATAGAACAGCTGATCACAAACAAACAAACAAACAAACAAACTTTTTTTTTCTTTTTTTTTGAAGGTTTTTTTTTTTTTTACTTTTTTGGTTGCGGGTGGCTAGAGGGGTTTGACGGCAACCAGCAGAGCACAAACTGACAGCTTTTGTGGGGCGCTGAGTTCGCCTCAAATAGAACAGCTGATCAGAAACAAAAAAACTTACTTTTTTTTTAATTTTTTTGAAGGGTTTTTTTTTTTACTTTTTTGGTTGCGGGTGGCTAGAGGGGTTTGACAGCAACCAGCAGAGCACAAATGGACAGCTTTTGTGGGGCGGTGACTTCGCTTCAAATAAAACAGCTGATCACAAACAAACAAACTTTTTTTTTTTTTTTTACGTTTTTTTTTTTACTTTTTTGGTTGCGGGCAGCTAGCCGGGGTTAATGGCAACCAGCAGAGCACAAACGGACAGCTTTTGTGAGCGTCACCTACAACAGCTGATCACAAACAAACGTCTAGCGTCTCCTCTCTGTCACGGAACAGTAGCTGGTTCAACGTGTCCTGAGTGACTCTTCTCAATTTTCTCTCCCTATTTCTTTTTATATCTCCCTATCTCTCCCTAGATATCACGATTTTTGAGTTAGATGGCTATCTCCCCTCTCTCTACCTAACTCTTGATTTCTCAGCCTCTTTCACTATGTATGAGCTTATCAAGCTTTCCCTGGATCTTGCGATTTTTTTTTTTTTTTTCCTCTCTCCTGCTTCTCTCACAAACAATATATACTCCTCCTCTATCTGTCCCTGTACTTATCCAGTTGTTTGGATATGTAATCTATGTGTTTTCCCTCTCTGCGTAACGTACACCTCCTCTCTCTCTGCTGTCTAGACACACAATGAGAAAGAGCATGGACGCTCAGGCACTTCCTGTTCCTGGAGTGACGTCACACACCTTGATATTCACATAATAACAGGATACAAAGGATTATAAGAGTAATAATCCCTTGTAGCCTGTTCTATTCTCTGATTAAAGTACAGTTTTGCGACGCAGTTGCGATTTTAACAAACTTCGTCACTAACTTTTTGAAAGTTCGGTTCAGTACCGAACCGAACCTTTTGCAAAGTTCGTAACTAATCTGGTTTGTAACGGTTCGGTTTGCTCATCCCTACTGTGGATCATAAAGTTACCCAGTTACACCAGAATCCTCAGACTTTATGCGAGTTCTCTTAGCATTTATTGTCTATTCCTGTTATTATGCCACAGTTTAATACACTGTTCTTTCTGTTTATTGTTACCTGTTAATACTAAAATCATTGTAATCACACTACCTTCTTGAATCCTATTATTCTTGTTCAAAAAATTTTTATTGAGATTTTTCAGATAATTTTCAATATAGACATTGTAAACAGTAGAACATTAAACATAAAACATAAGTAAAACCCGTCCTTTAGGGACGAACAAACATAACAATCAAAAGAAATTGTCTTCCATTGTTCTAATTAACATTACTAAACATTTATGTTTATCTTTTTTTTATTGCAGGTCTCGAGGCCTCAACAGCAACATCTTTACCAGGGTTAGGCAAGAGAGGGTCGAATCTTGTTGAAGTCGGTAAGTATGATATAAGGTCACATGTCATGTCTATAATACAAACTATGTATCATAGTTTTAATATAATTCTTTACAGAATATGGACGTACTCCACCATCCCCATGTCTGAGAGAATCGGTCAATGGAGCCTGAACCCCAGGCAATGATCTTTTCATAGTGGTAAGTATTGTTTATAGAATCAATAAGTTCTTGCAAGTCTGGGACTATGGTAGTCTTCCAATGTCTTGCTAATATAATTTTCATATGGATATAGAATAGGCATATCAATCTTCTATATTTCAAAGGAAAGCAATCAATATTGAGGAACAGTAACGTTTGATGCGGGCTATGTGTGAAATCAGTACGAATTACGGTGTTGAGCAAATGGAGGCTCTGCGCCCAATATGTAGCGATTCTTGGGCATGACCATAAAACATGATAGAGATCACCTCTATCCCCACAATTTCTCCAACATGTGTCAGAAGCTCCATCGTACATTCTAGCAATTCTATCAGGCGTGTAATACCACCTAGTTATGGTCTTATACGCAGACTCAATATGAGATGCGCATTTAAACATTTTATGTATGACTTTGAAAGCTTGTGACCATCCTATTATTCTGAAAATTTTGATATAAACCCTTGAAACCAATCAAGCCAAATTTACAAAAAGTGGATCTGCCTTTTCTTTTTCTGTTACTGTAGGTAAATCAATGTTTTATAGTGAACTTTATTATTAGAATTCCTTTTATTTGGAGCTGTGTTAGAATAATGCCCAGTAGGTCTTGTAAATGTGGGGTAGTCAAGTGACCCATTTATTTTAAAAACAAATAATTGTGCTTGAGGATTGTTACAACTTTGCTTTATAACCAGAGTTCATAGTTTTGTTTGGCTCGTTGCCATGTTTGTTTTCGTTCACTGGTGAGGCCTGAGAAATGGTGTATGCCTTAATTTACGCCTGGAACTTTTTATTTGATCAGCTATTTTTTTCTTCCTTTTTTTTTTTACCATGACTCTTTCCCACAGTAGTTGAATGATCTAAAATAACTAGCGTGAGATGTGAGGGGGGAGGGGTATATTCTCTCCTCTCTGGGTTTTTTAAACCTTCAGGGGTCTCCTATGCCTATTGTCTACAAAATTTTTGTACAACAAAATGTCTTGATTTTAGAGATATTGCTAGGTTGGTGAAAGATTGCCTGTACTTTCTACAATAAAATATGTATTAAGGATCAAACCCTAAAATGTTAAAACCAAACATCTTGTACCCTATACTTTCTTTTTACCATGATGATCTTTTCATGGCCATTTTTTAAAATGCCCTCCCCTCTGTGACAGGGCTCTATTATAATCACAGTGAATGGTACATTCACTTTAAACTTTTTAAGTTGCCCTAAAACCATTGTTCAGAGATCTAAACCCCTTCTCAGAATTTTTACAATTTCATTTAGAGAGAATGGTTCTTCCAAGTCTTCCTTCTTTTCTGTTGTTAATTTTTCAAAGGGGAGATCATTGAGGAGCTTACTAATTTGTTCCTTCGTAGGGCTGCTAGTTGAATTGTATAATTCTTCGTAGAAGGCCACAAAGTTTTTTTGGATCTCCTCCCTATCATTAATTCATTTGCCACTACTGTCCTTAATAGCCACCACCTCCCTCCCCTCTTCCTGAGCCCTAATGACAGCCGCCAGTATTTTACTAGGTAGGCCTTCTTCTATATACTTCTTTTGGGAGGTAAATTTCAACTTATTCTGGGCTTTCTGCATTAAGAACTGAGAGTAGTTATCCTGTGCTTTTTTCATTTTTATTAGATCTATGGGTTTGGAGAGCAAGATAGACTCACGCTCCAAATCCAGGATCCTTTCTTTCAATTCAGCTTCTTCAGCCCGAAATCTCCTCTTAGCATGTACCACCTCCCCAAAGAGCAAACCCCTTATAAATGCCTTGAGTGAATCCCACACCACATGTATATGGGCTGTTCCCCGATTTCTCTTCCAGAAGTCACTAATCTCTTCCCCTATCTTATTATTTTGATCTATTAATGTAAGCCAGTGAGCGTTTAGTCTAAAACTATTAGTGTTTCCCCGTGGGTTTCCCCCCTTTCTCAAGCCGACCCTGACCACAACTGGAGTGTGGTCAGAGAGAGCTTTGGGTGCATACTGTACATCCAGGATTTTCTCCAAAGCCATTTTATTAGCCAAAACTAGGTCTATCCTGGAGGCTGCTGTGTGTGATGTACTGTAGCATGAAAATACCTGCTTTTTAGGATTGAGACGGCGCCAAACATCCTCCCATCCAACCTCCCGAGCGAAATTCGCTAGGGGGTATGGGCGGGGGGAGGCCGCTGCGCCCACCCCAATTTTATCCAGCCCCAAGTCCATTACCGCATTGAAGTCACCGACTATGACAAGTGGGACCCCTGTCTTATCTTTAGTGAAATCAACTAGTTTCAGCAATACGTCCCTCGAAAAGGGTGGGGGATATAAACAGCCACCAGGATCATCTCTATTTCACAGACCCTCGCGTGCAGAAAAATATATCTACCCCGAGGGTCCATGCTTTTCTGAATAAGGGAAAACCCGATTTTATTATGAATCAGAATTGAGACACCCGATGTATAACTAGATATCCCAGCATGGAATTCATGTGAGGCCCACCTCCTTTTAAGTCTAGACTCTGTTTCCTTCGTGACATGGGTCTCACAAAGACAGACAATTGCAGGTAGATAATTCCCTAATAAATCAAATATAGCTTTCCTCTTGATCCTGTCAGCTGTTCCCCTCACATTTCAACATATAATTTTAAGAGCCTCCATTCCTGCACGCCATTAGCAAATAAAAAAAAAAGGAAAATAACCAAACAAAAGCAAAAAAAACTAAAAAAATAAACTCCCCTCGCCTGTGTCCCACCCCGAAGTCCATCCCGTCCCCCCTTCTCCCTCCCCTCTGCCGACTCACGCCGATGTGCGAGTCTCTCTCTACCACTATCCCGAGCTGGTACCAGGCACCACTCCCACCTTGATTGCAAATTTTATATCAAAAATTTTTTATGACCTTTCCCTATACACTGGAACCAAGATTAAGGCCACCGCATTGGATCTATTACTCGAGGCCCTCCCGGTCCATCCATTCGGACACCTCCTGGGCAGACTGAAAGAAGTGTAAAGTGTTATTATAATTAATACGCAGCTTAGAAGGGAATAGAAGGGAGAAAGGGATTTTCCCCGCATGAAGCCTTTTTTTAACCTCTTTATACGATTCCCTTCTTTTTTGAGTTACTCTGGAATAGTCTGGATAGAGTGATACCCTTTCGCCACTGAATTTTATGTCCCCCTTGGACCTGGCTATTTGCAATATTCTATCCCTATCCCTAGAGAGCAGGACCTTACAGAGAAGGGTTCTGGGAGGGGCCCCTGGTACCGGTTTCCTCGGGGGAACTCTGTGTGCCCTTTCCACATCAAAGTTGGAGGAGAGAATGTCCTCTCCTACAGTCCCTTTAATCCAGTCCATACAGAATGTTATTGGGGACTCTCCCTCTGCCCCTTCTGGAAGACCAACTATACGTATGTTGGATCGACGAGATCGGTCCTCCAAGTCAGTCAGTCTATTTTCCATTGACATATAGTTTTGCCAGAGTGTGTCTAAAGTTTTTTTGATGTTTTGACTTCCTGCTGGATTTGTGGTAGGGTTTTCTCCATTTCTCCAAGTCTGTTCCGTATTTTATTCAGGTCATCCCTTATTAGGGAGACATCTGATACTAAGCCTGCCATCTGCGTTTTAACCTCTATGAGGCCCTGATTGCACTTTTGGACCTCCTCTAGGATCTGTCCCAGGGTAATGCCATGTAAGTCCTCATCCTCGCCTTCCTCCTCCTCTACCTCTTGTTCCACAGCTCCAGATCTTGAGCCTTTTGCCGTACCCTTATTGGAGGGTTGAGTTGGGCTCTTATGGACTCTTGTCTTTGTAGACCCTAAGGGAGATTTCAAAAATTTGTCTAATTTGCCGGCTGTACTCAATTCGGCTGGGCCTCCTGATTTCCTAGGTTGGGATTTAGGTGGCATTTTGTCAGTTGGACTGCACCCGGGGGATTTTGCTGCTTTTTTTTTTTTTCCTTCGTCGCCCCTGTGTGGCTTTTCTGATGGAAAGAAAAGAATACTGCTAATGCTACTGCCCCATGGGAAAGTCATATAGAGTAACAGTTCATCAGTAGTTCCTACCTTTAAGCGTAGCAGTTAACTTTAAATTTTAGGATGTTGGGGCACCGCATCCAGACGGGTTTGGACACCTCCTATCGAGGAAATTAATAAAACAGCAGGGGGATAGGTACAGTACCTCAGATATCGTGTGTGCAGCAGTGTGGCATTCGAAAAAGAGTCATCAGACATACCTTTGGTAGTCCTTGGGGAGGAGTCTTAGTTTGCAGACTTTTGTCCCTTTCCCCAAACAGAGCCTCCTATCGGGAGCAACTGGCATCGGACGGAGAGAAATGAAGAACAGGGTGAGGATACAGCCATGATACATCTGCAGAGTCTGATCTGTATACCCCTAACCCTGCCCCCCACAACAGGAGTGTGTTAGTCCCCCTTCCCACTGTCACAGGAGGCATTTCCCCCAGTGAGCGGTTCCACCTCGACAGTTCCCGCCATATCGGCGCAGGAACTCGCAGCTCACATGTCTGAACACAACATTCGTCTCCTGCACACATTCGCATCAACATCATGGAGAACCAAACACAAATACAAAGGAGCAGGCGCGCAGGCATAAAGTCAGGATGCAGTTATGCAGAACGTCAATCATTGTTGTGGCCTGTGCCCTGCGAATCGCCATATTCTGTCATGGCACAAGGTTCCGGCCGCGCTGCGTCCATTCCACTGTTCTTAGTTACCCCTGTCCATATGCAGTACCATGACATACTGCCTTTCAAAGGCCTTCAATCGCTGGGTCAATTCAAAGCCAGTTGCCCCAGGAGCCATCCCTATCCCGTTACCTGTCCTGCGGCAATCGGCGGCGTCCTGGGTGTCCGGTCCTCGGCTGGCGTGTCTCGCGGTTTTCCCCATCTGAGGTAGGGAGGAGGGTGGGGAGGGATTATCTAGTTCGGCGGACGATTCCAGGCGCATAACCAAAGTAGTCCTCGCCACTCACGGCAGCCGGCTGAGTCCTTTCGCCCTCGGATCTCAAGTGCAGAATGCCCCCTCCGGGGACCACCAACCCCAGCCGGGCACTCTCCCCCCGAATAAACAGGGTCCAAGCTCAAGGTAGACACCGGCATCCTCCTGCGACTGTCCTCGTCCGCGGGGGCTCAGGCCGTTCTCCGTCGGCTCTCATTCAGATGCGGATTAAGGCGCCTAATCGGGTCCGGTCAGGTCGGCATGGTGGTAGTGGGCCTGGAGCGGCTCAGGAGCTAACAGCTAGCACATGCTGTCTCGTGGCCATCTAAACCCCCTCTCACCCATTAAAAAATTATGGATATCATGTTTGTATATACAAGGATAATAATACCCTAATCTGATTCCCGGGAAGCCTCTCCTATAAACTTGAAAAGCTGTGAGTAAATAGCAAACAGAACATTCACTAAGATAAATAAGAATAAGAGTGCTACTCTATCCTCCACTCAGGGATAAAACTCTGTTTGGTGTCCCTCTTGGTGTCGAGAGTTGCAACTGCAAACTGGACTGAAGGCAACAATATGACACCTGCTGAGTATTATGCACAGATCCTATTCTTATTAATAGGACCCATACATGTTGGTTATTGTCAAATATGAATTGAAATGGTCATCCAATTTGCTAGGATCCAGCCCAATTAAAATTCATTAGTTCAAATAAAATCTAGAAAGATGAGTGCCTGAAGAAAACAAAAGTCCTCACTCATTTATAATATATGGTTGCTTGTTATGCAAAGGACCAGGAGTAAGGACAATCAGTATATGAACAGTTAATGCACAAGAGAAATGCAGAACATTTTAACAGGTGTGGTAGTGATAAAATAATTTTTAGGGTGAAAATTCATCTTTCTACAGGGCTGAGCAGGAAAGACATGAGTATATAATATGACCATCCAACTTTCCAGATCTTAAAGGGGTTGCCTGGGAAAAACGCTATGCTGCTGGGGCAGTAGGCATTTTCCATAGGAACAGGACATCATCAAAACACTGACAGCTGCACATAGTGGGCAGCCCGGAACCGGCGTCTGTAGCAGAACGGTGAAGGTAAGTATACTTGAGTTACTGACATGTCCCACGTAGCCCCAGCAGCATATTTAAGAATACATTTTTCCTGCATACCCCCCCCCCCCCCCCTCCTCCTCTATTTCTCTAAATAAAATGTTGTTCGGTTTAAGGTACAACTGACAAAACCACAAGTATCAAGCTATTAAACATACATTGTTTTCAGTGTTTTCTGTCTATGCTTTATCTGCAGACAGTGGCCAGAGCTGACAGCCGAGCTCTGAACATCAATCAAGTGGTGAGAAAGGAGTGGGGGATGGTACTTCAGCAGCTCAGCCCCACCTTCTGGACTATTACATCTAGGTAAAAAATAAAGTTGTAAGAACCATCAAGTGTGACACTGGTATGTTTAATTTGCAGACACTATGTTCAGTCCAGCGCTGTCAGCAGCTTATATCATTAAACAGAACTGACACACGCCCTTTATCAGAGGAAATATAATGTTTATCTCTCATATACACTGGTTAACATGACTTACACAGCCCTTTACCAAATATTTTTGTCAGCGCTGACAGATCTGATTTTTGTTCGCTCATCTGAGGAGAACTTCATACTCACTATTAGAGCCATAAGTTCTCCAGCATCGCCATCACATCCAACTCCTACAGCCAGCAAAGATTAAAGCAAAGTTATGTCAGGCTACATGGCATAAAAACCAAAATGACTTGTTAAAATGATGCAATAATGGATTTTCTGAAAATATCTCACAAACAAACCATGGATAAAACCAGACTGAATTAAATAAACTAACTAAGCATTGAGGTATAGCCAAATACAATGTCTGTGGACTGATACAGTGTGAGTTTCTAGTCTGACACAATGCTCTGTGCTGCCACCTCTGTCCATGTCAGGAGGGGTTTTCTATGGGGACAGAGGTGGCAGCAGAGAGCACTGTGTCAGACTGGAAATAATACTCCACTTCCTGCAGGGCATACAGCAGCTGATAAATACTAGAAGGCTTTTACAATACTAGAAGTTATTTACAAATCTGTATAATTTCCTGACACCAGTTAACCTGAAAATGAAAAAAAAAAAAAAATCTTAAATACCCTTTTAACCCTGTCCCACTATACCCAGTTTTGGGTTTTCTGGCACAGACTATTTTTCAAATCTGGCATATCAACCATGAAGAAAAACAGAATATTACAGATTCTTGAGCTCTATACCTGTTATTAACCTATCAGTGCCAGGAAATTAACCATTAACAGACAACAAAGTGGGAAAAAATGTCTTTACTGGAATGCTAGACAGCCATCTCTTCATCAGGTCCTCTTAAAGAAAGTGAAGATGATGACTAAACCTCTTATATAGTCTAATAATCCAATAAAGGCTTTTTTTTTTTTACTTTTCCATTTTCATGATGTGTTTTATAATGAATTGCAGGGGGTATGGTGTGTAATGTAATGAATTTCAGGGGACTGTTTCAGTGCTGTTGTTTTCAGATGGTTTAGTGTGCAGCAATACCACATTCAGGGGGGATATGTAGAGCTGTTTCTTTTTTCAGGGTGTGGCAGTCTATAATGGATGGACCAAGCAGGAGGAGGTGGATCCCCTGGATCACCGAGGAGAGTTGATGTTCTTTCCTTGAGGAGTGAGTATAAGGAGCTCCTGGTTTTAACCAGTGCCCGCCACAAAGCTGGTTGGGGTTTGCTGCAGGAAACTCCCGGGTCGCTAACCTCAGAGAAGGGCCTCGGTGACCACTGACTGAAGAACTGAAGGAGTGCTGGAGTCCAAGACTGGGTGGCCTTCCTCTGTGGTAGAAATGGCAGGATGCAACATTAGAAAGTAGTTCAGACTGAAGCTAAGCTGGAATGAGGAATGGATAGAGTTCCAAATTGCTAGAAAATCGCAAGGAAGTGGCGAATAGCAGTGAGCATAGATGTGGTTGCTGAATGACAAACAACAACTGAGGCAAAGAGGTGAGGAGGTAGAGAATATATACCCTCTGGAGAACATGCCAGAAGACTCCAAAGCCTGTGGACTGTGCTTATAAATACAGGTGGACAGGCACATTCCTCCCATTAGAGGGAGCCCAATCTTCCAGGAGGGCAGCTCAGAATAATAATAATGAGGGGCAGCTCAAGATAAACTGTCAGAAGCTGAGCGAAAGGGAGATGATCACAGCGCAGTGCGACAAAGAGCAGGTAGGGGGTACTGACACTACCGAGTGTCTTTACACAGTATTATATTCAAGGGTCTGATATGGCAATATTATTTTTCGGGGGACCAGCGCCTATTAGTATTATAATAATTATGTAGAACAAAGACCACAGGGGCACTCACCATATCTGCAAGCTTGAGGCTTTTTGTTCAGCGATGCACATTAAAGAGAGAGGACAGGTGGACTTGCGCGCTTGTACACCCTCTGGCTGCGAGTCCATCTGTCCTCCCTCTCCCTCTCTGATGTGCATCGCTGAATAAAAAAGCCTCAAGCCTGCAGATTCGGTGAGTGCCCTGTGGTCTTTGTTCTACATCTTTATTGTTTGATTTCTTCAGTATTGGCCAGTACAGGCATTCTGGCTGCGTAGTCCATCACACCTGAAGTGCTTTATTACAATAGTGCTAACTACACCCTCTCTAGACACATGCATATCAGTATTATATTCACTGGCACAGCATGTGGCAGTAATATTTTTAGGGGGCATAGTGTGTGTGGAAGTATAATCAGTGTGCAGAACTATATTAAAGGGGAGCACTGACCACAACAACAAATCCGATGCAGGCAGGCGGTAGGGGGGAACATAATAAAGAATGAATACTTACTTATCCCCGTGCCCCCACAGTGCAGTATGATTAGCTCTCTGACAACCACCGGTCCTTACTTCTTCCCGACTTCCTGCTACATGCCAATCTTGGGGAAAGTAACCACTTAGCCAGTCAGTGTCTGCAGCAGTCTCTTGCCTCAGTCACTGACTGGCTGAGCGGGCATTGCTTAGCCCGCATTGTGATGTTGCAAGACTGGGAGCTAGAGTAGGCCTGTTTTTGTAGATATCTGTTTGGCCGCCTTGTTGTCCCCAATGGTTGGTAACCTCCGGAGGTGTTGAGGGTCACTTGGGCACTTGTCACGGTAACCTGGAATGGTAGCAGACCCACCCGGGATGTTGGTACCAGCCACTCACAGAAAGGGGAAAATGTGGTGTATGTGGGTGCAGGGTGCTGACAGATTTGACAGAGTTCAATGCGTTTAGTGAAAATAGAACACTTTACTGAATAAGGCTGAGGTTAACAGTACTCGTAACACAACAGTACAGATCTTGACTCGTTGTAGAAACGTTGTATGAAAACGTTGTAGAAACGTTGTAGTTGACTTGGGGTAGAACCAGTGCTTTTAAGAGTCAGTACTTTGTAGAAAAGAGGAAGAGGAATTGCCAGTGGAGCCCTGCCCAAGTAGTATATGTGCTTTGCTGGAACAGGTGTTTAAGTAGATATAAACAGGTGTTTAAGAAGATATAAGTGATACTCATACTCAAGGATAACTAGTTGTGGCCCTGAACCGCCTATGTCCCCTAGTTGCTAGATACCTGTCCTAGGTGGGTAATTCAGCCCCAGTCATCAGTTATCTGGGTTTAGCAGGTTGCCGAAACCTCCCATTTTTCCTGCACTGCACAGTAGGATACGTAGACCTTTTCCCTGGTAGCTTTGTCCTACTGGGTTCAGTTCCTCTTATTTCAGGAGACTACCCTACTTAGAAGGGTTCCTGGCATAGGCAAGGGTTATCCTAGGTGTCTTCTCTCTCCTAGGTAAAAAAAAGCACTGAATAGTGATCTTAGTTGCTTGCATAGAGAATAAAGTCATTTGTTGCATCTCTAGTCCCTGTCAGGGGTCCTGGCCAAAGCCATTGATTAACTTCTGCAGGAACTGGTCTGTGTTGTGTCCCTTTCACACTGAATACTAGTTAGGAAATCCCTCCCTCCACCTGAACACTAATTCCAACTACAGGGTAAATCAAAGCCCTCCTGTAAACGATGAGGCTTAGTGTGTGTAAGAGAAATAGAAAGATAGCATAGGTTAGAAAGAACAAGCACCTGTGGTCAGCACACAAACACATGGTATAAAATAGTTAACCCTTGGTTTTTAGCTGTGTATAGAAGACACTAACAACAGTGATGACACCTAGTAGGGAATACAAGGTACTACATCTCCCACTTGATAACCTAAATGAGTGACTTACTCAGGTGCTCTAGACACCACAAGTTGACTTGGCAATTGGTAAATTAAATGTTAGAAAATAAATTATTATTCCACGGTGGGCAGTCTGTTACATCACTACGAAAGTTCTAAGGTTACAAATACATAGCTAGGGTCATGTATCCTATGGTCTGAATTTGGAGTGTCTGAAATGATCTGAGGTCTGGGTGGATTACAAATAGTTACCTCTGCTTTACAAAAAAAAAAACAAAAAAACCCTGTAATTTTACAATTTATGACAGCCATCTACTTCATATGATCCTAACTGCAAAGTGAGGCACAATATACCAGGAATGTGCAGAAACAATTATATTTACAATTCCCATCCCCCTTGTGGTAACATGAAGACTAAGTAAAGTAGTGATGGGTAGTTTCATGAATGATCAGTTCAAAATGAACTAAAATGAACAAATCTTCAGGCCTATGTTCCACTACTTACTGATAAGCACTAGCAATGGCCGGTTGTTGTAAAACAACCAGTCAGAATAATGTTCATGTTGGCGCTTATTAGTATGTAGTGGAAACATAACCTCAAAGTGACCTAAATGATTTACAGTAGTTCACTTTCCTAGCAAAGATTATATCAAAATGAACTACAGCCAGGGGGCGACAGCCCAGCAGCTCCAGCTCTATGAATGTCACACTGCCATTGCTTTTCAGTACCCCATGCTGTAAAAGTAATAAAACACAGCACATCCCAAAATATACACATTTCTACAGAATATACACATTTCTTTACTTCACCAGATATCTTGATCGTATTATAACAATTTAGACAATGTTTTTTCCTTTTTAAATGTGGGTATAAGGGATATGTACAGTATGTGGGTATGAATGTGGGTATGACATTACTTTACTCACTTAGCCACAGGGTTTTGGACAAAAATGCAATAATGTTTTTAAAAGCAGAAAAAAAGTAATTTCTATATTACATAGTACATAAAATGATCAGTATGACTCTATAAGGTTGTTGTATAAGTGGTTGCATTAACAAAAATAATAAATCATAAAATGTCATCATTTTACTAAAATAATATCCAAGCAGCTGGCACTGAAGGCTCCAAGTATATTAGAAGAGATCTGCTTCTTGTGACTTCCTATAAGTATACCAGAGCAGGAGATATAATAAACTTTATGAACTAAATGAGCCGATCCTCTGAACTACTCTTTTTAATAAACTAGATCAGTGATTTTCAACCAGTGTGCCGTGGCACACTAGTGTGCCGCGACACATGGTCAGGTGTGCCGCGGGGAAAGTTCCCCAAACTATGGTGCCCCTGTGAAACAGGAGAAAACAATGGGGGAGAGAAACCTGGGGATGGGGGAGAAACAGGGGAGAGAAGCAGGGGGGAGAGAAACATGGGGATGGGGGAGAGAAACAGCGGAGAGAAACAGGGGGGAGAGAAGTTTGGTGGAGAGAAGCAGGGTGGGAGAGAAGCAGGGGGGAGAGAAGTATGGTGGAGAGAAGCACAGGAGAGAAGCATGGGGGAAAGAAGCACAGGAGAGAAGCATGGGGGAGAGAAGCACAGGAGAGAAGCAGGGGGGAGAAGTATGGTCGAGAGAAGCACAGGAGAGAAGCACAGGGGGGAGAAGAAAACAGGCCAAGGTTTCACACTGAGAGAGTATTAATACATTTAGAATCTATATCATTAACTATATGTATAATATGTACTGTTTTAGTGTCATTTTGTGCCATTTTGGTTGGTGGTGTGCCCGGGATTTTTTAAGTATAAAAAGTGTGACGCGGCTCAAAAAAGGTTGAAAATCACTTTATCCCCTGCAGGACCGGAATCATTTATTTTTTTAGCGCTTGTTTTTCCTCCTCGTGTTTAAAAGGCCATAGCGCTTACATTTGTTCACCTACAGACCCACATGAGCCCTTATTTTTTGCGCCACTAATTGTACTTTTCAATGGCAGGCTTAATTTTTGCATAAAGTACTCTGCAAAACAAAAACAAAAAAATTAAATGTGTGATGAAATTGAAAAAAAAAAATGCATTTTTTTAAATTTGGGGAGTATTTGTATTTATGCCGCTTGCCCTTGACTTGTTATGCATGCATTTTATTTAATAGCTTTTAAAAAATTAAAACCTTTTTTAAAAAATGTATGTTTCTTTATGCTTATAGCACTTTTAATCCTTTGGTCTATGGGGCTTTCTATCGGTACCTTGATTGCGCATATGCAACTTTTTATCGCTTTTTATTACAATTTTTCTGGATTTGATGCGACCAAAAATGCTCAATTTTGAACTTTGGAATTTTTTGGCGCTTACACCATTTATTCTGCGAGATCGGGAATGTGATAATTTAATAGTTCAGGTGATTACACGCGCGGTGATACCAAATATGTTTGTTTATTTATTTATTTTTATTTATAAAATGGGGAAAGGGGGTGATTCAAACTTTTATTAGGGGAGAGGATTATTTATTAATAAAAAAACATTTATTTACTTTTTTACACACATACTAGAAGTCCCCCTGCAGTACTTATAGTATAACTGCTCTGATCTCTCAAAGAAATCTATGCAGTATAGATATACTGCATAGATCCATGAGATAGGCACTCTATTGCTTTCGGCTGCTGCATCGAGTGCCGAACCGGGATCAGCGCCTTTACGGCACAGACCCGGCCGGGACCAGATGCCAGGGATCGCTCCTTCGCGGCCACGGTGCAGCTCATGGTCTTGTGGTACAGTAGGTTGTTTATGTAAAATTTCAGCAACCAATTCTATCTAATCCCTAGTTTTATTGCTATACCCATGGCACTAGGCAAATGATGATGTGGGGTTTGGAGTGTCTGCTGATTTGGGGTGTCCAGCATCCCATAGCAATTGAGCACTAATCTCATAGATCAATGCAGTACATATGTACTGCATTGAGCTCTATGAGAGATTAGTGGAGTGCTCACAGAAGTCCCCCAGGGGGACTTCAAATTGGTGTGGCCTTCAAATAGTTTTTTTCATCAATAAAAAAAATTCCATCCCATAATAAAAGTTAAGCGCCCCCCCATTCCCCATTTTATAAATAAAACAATAAACATATTTGCCATTGCCAGGTGCAGAATAGCTTGAACTATAAAAATTTGTATTCCTGATCTCATGGTAAACAGTGTAAGCGTAAAAAATGTCAAAAGTACAAAAATGCTGATTTCAGCTCACATCAAGTCTGGAAAAAATATTATAAAAAGTGATCAAAAAGTTGCACATACACAATCAAGGTACCAATAGAAAGTACAGATCCAGGAGCAAAAGATGACACCTCTTACAGCCCCCATAGACCAAAGGATAAAAGCTTTATAGGGATGTAATAGAGCAATTTTAAAAACATTTTTTTTTAAGGTTTTAATTTTTTTTAAAGCAGTCAGATACAATAAAAGTTATATAATTTGCATATCATTGTAATCTTACTGACTTGAGGAACATAGATAACATGTCAGTTTTACTATAGGGTGAAACCCTCCGAAATTTTTTCCAGTTTCACAGCATATTTTATTTTAAAATTCTGTCATTGCAAAGTACTATTGGTTTAGCAAAAAATAAGGGCTCATGTGGGTCTGTAGGTGAAAAAATGCAAGCCCTATGGCCTTTTGTCACTGCACAATGTTCATCAGCATCATCAGTAACAGTCTAATACATACAGTATAGGATCTTCAGACTGGGATCCTGTGGGCAAGGGGAGCAACTGAGGTTATTTTTAATTTTTTTTTTTGTATTATGATTTTTGTTTGAGACAATGATTATTATTGATTATGCTTTTTTATTCATGATAATCCTGAGAAGGTATACTAACAAATCTATTCCAATGAAATTAATATCTACAAACCTTTTTCTATTCAATTGTAGAAAATTGGAGAACATATGTTTAACTCATTTAGCTTAAGAAGTCATAATGTATCTGTATGTGGTTAATCTTGCATACTTACCTTGTGAAATCAACATTTTTGTTACAGTTAGAGGGAAAAAAAAATATTTCCAGTGTAATCCATTACTCCAGAGATGTAAGACTATGAATTGAGTTGCACTTATGTTAAATGATTCACATTGGAAATGTCTGCACATTTGGCTGGGTTTCTAGTACAGCCATAGTAATCAGAATTTGTTGGTTGATGATTCATGATTTGAATGGTTTGAATTCAGCAAACATAGCACATATGCAGACTAATGTTACTTTAAGTGATTCCATCACACATATGATGATGATAGATGGGAATAAGGTCTTACGGATAATAGCTTACAGTAAGTTTGCGAGGGACAGTACAGCTACATTGTATCACAGAATATCATAATCAAAAAAATCCCATTGATAAGATTTTCAAGCTCTTGTCCATTAAAGCATTAGTCATACACGCATATGACACGTCATACAGGCATATGAAAGGTTGGTGAGGATCTCAGTGTTAAGATTACTATACAGTTGAGGGAAGTGTCCTATGTGCTTCACTTCCCAGCTTACTGCTTAATCCAATTCAATGTAGGAGACAGACTTTATTGTAAAATCTATATAGCTGAACACGTTAACCGTCTATATATCTAATGATTGTGTGGGTCTCCATACTGAGACCCCCAACAGAACAATGATTGCAAACAACCTCCAGTGGCTGCAAATCATTGCATCATTGTTTCCTGTTGGATATCGGGAGTGGCTGCGGTCCTTGATATATACGCTGCAGAGTGTTGTGCCTCCCTTTGCCAACCACATCAGGTGAGGGTTGCCGTGCACCCCTATCCCTTTTTCACCTTGCCCTTCTGATCCTCGCCATGGAGCGCTGTCGCCCTTTGTTTTTTCCCCAACAGAAGCAAAAACCTTTTACATATCTGACTATGTTCACACTATGTCAAAAATAGAGAAAAGACGGCCCGTTTTTCGCAATTTAAAATAACGTCCTTTTTGCCAGCATTTAACTGACTGCATGGCAATTCATTGAAGTCAATGGAAAGACAGTAGGAGCAGAAGTAGTCATTGGAGGCAAGTGGAGGTCCTGCAATAGTCATTTGAGGCCAGTACAAAAGCAGCCCTAAGAGTTCCTGTGCGTTCAGGTCCTTCTCCTTCTCTACTTCCTCTCCCCTCCTCTTCCGCCACGCCTTCATCCAGCGACCCAGGCTGCGACAGTGGCAAGACCTGTTCCCCCTCGCCACTGTGTCGCATGAGTATCAGCGCGAGAGAATGTTGCTCCCATTGTCAGTCACCACCGTCCCAACTTTCAGATGGCATAGAGTCATCCACGAGAGGATTTCCGTCTAGAGCAGGTGGTGCAGCTTTTCCACTGTGTGTCTCCTTCCCCAGGCATGCTAGGTGCAGCACAGTGTGACACCTCCGTGCTACACCCAAGTGGTACAAGGGAGGACCACTGGCGATTGAGGAGGCTTTGGACCTACTGGATGAGGTGGAGGAGGACCGCGACACTGGAACCCTGCTGTGACAATGGGGTGGTGTCATCGCCCTTCCCTGGCCGAGTTGCTGGGGTTCCGTCGGCCATATTACATTTACCCACAAAGCAATAATGGACATACTGCCCTTGCCCGTAATTACAGCTCCAGGATATCTGTGGTTAAATGTACATGTCTGCTTACTGATGCTCAGCAAGTGAGCAACCGGCTACGCTTTCGACTTATTTGACTACTGCTGCCTGTCTTCTTCTTAGTTGTGGTGGGCCTGCTGGCGGACGGATTCCTGGTTGACAAATCTGTCTAATAAGCCAATTCCTGCCGTGGATCCCATGTAACATCCGATGTAGCATCATCCAGTTCCAAAATGATGCTCCTGCCAGCCCTCTCTCGTCTACTGCCTACTGCTCTCCTGCCAGGCCTATCATGGGCCTGCTCTGATATAGCCTCCGACACAGCTATTCCCTCCAGTTGATTGTCCCTGTCTCTTCCCCCACATGCTCATTGTCATCAAGAGCAGTTGGCTGCTCATAGACGCCAACAGTTCCCTTGCACACGGCAGTTCAAAAGTTAGCGGGATGTTGCTGATCATGACAGATGGAGGAGTTTTTTTTGTACTTGCACTTTTTTGTAGTTTTATTCTACAGACATGCACAAGAGATATATATTTGTGTCTCAGGAAACCACGTATGTCATATACACTCTCGCAAGGTGGCCACTAAAGTACTTGGATATCTGCATAGCAGTTTTTTTTTGTTTTATTCTACAGACATGCTCAAGAGATATATATTTGTGGTCTCAGGAAACCACGTATATCACATACACTCTCGCAAGGGTGCCACTATAGTACTTGGATATCTGTATAGCACTTTTTTTTATTATTCTACAGACATGCACAAGATATATAAATATTTGTGTCTCAGGAAACAACGTATGTCATATACACTCTCGCAAGGGTGCCACTATAGTACTTGGATATCTGTATTTTTAGTTTTATTCTACAGACATGCACAGGAGATATAGTTTTGTGTCTCTGAAAAACAACGTATGTCACATACACTCTAGCAAGGATGCCACTATAGTACTTGGATAATCTGTATAGCAGTTTTTTTTTACTATTATACAGACATGCACTAGAGATATATATTTGTGTCTCAGGAAAACCACGTAGTGTCATATACACTCTCGAAAGGGTGCCACTATAGTACTTGGATATCTGTATAGCAGTTTTTTTTCTTATTCTACAGACATGCACAAGAGATATATATTTGTGTCTCAGGAAAACCACGTATGTCATATACACTATCGCAAGGGTGCCACTATAGTACTTGGATATCTGTATAGCACTTTTTTTACTATTATACAGACATGCACTAGAGATATATATTTGTGTCTCAGGAAACCACTTATGTCATATACTATTATACAGACATGCACTAGAGGTATATTTGAAAACTAAGGTTGAGAAAACTCTTCTGTTTAAATTTTCTTTCTTTCTGTGCACCCTTTGCTCTCCTATGCCTAATCTATCTAGTCAATCTATCTATCTATCTATCTATCTATCTATCCTATCTATCTATCTATCTATCTGCCTATCTATCTATATACACTATCTGTCTCCCTATCTATCTATCTATCTATCTATCTATCT
Source organism: Dendropsophus ebraccatus (assembly GCF_027789765.1). Taxonomy (NCBI): domain Eukaryota; kingdom Metazoa; phylum Chordata; class Amphibia; order Anura; family Hylidae; genus Dendropsophus; species Dendropsophus ebraccatus. Next base: position 43,358 of record NW_027208661.1, read on the forward strand.
ATCTATCTATCTATCTATCTATCTATCTTCTATACACTCTCGCAGGGTGCCACTATATTACTTGGATATCTGTATAGCAGGGTATTTTTTAGTTTTATTCTACAGACATGCACAAGAGATATATTTTGTGTCTCAGAAAACAACGTATGTCACATAAACTCTTGCAAGGGTGCCACTATAGTACTTGGATATCTGTATAGCAGTTTTTTTTACTATTATACAGACTGCACTAGAGATATATATTTGTGTCTCAGGAACCAAGTATGTCATATACACTCTCGCAAGGGTGCCACTATAGTACTTGGATATCTGTATAGCAGGGTTTTTTTAGTTTTATTTATTCTACAGACATGCACAGGATATATATATATATATATATATTTATTTGTGTCTCAGAAAACAAGTATGTCATATACACTCTCGAAAGGGCCACTATAGTACTTGGATATCTGTATAGCAGTTTTTTTGTTGTTTTATTCTACAGACATGCACAAGAGATATATATTTGTGTCTCAGGAAACCACGTATGTCATATACACTCTCGAAAGGGTGCCACTATAGTAGTTGGATATCTGTATAGCAGTTTTTTTTTTGTTTTATTCTACAGACATGCACAAGAGATATATATTTGTGTCTCAGGAAACCACGTATGTCATATACACTATCGCAAGGGTGCCACTATAGTACTTTTTTTTACTATTATACAGACATGCACTAGAGATATATATTTGTGTCCTCAGGAAACAACTTATGTCTATAACTATTATACAGACATGCACTAGAGGTATATTTGAAACTAAGGTTGAGAAAACTCTTCTGGTTTCAATTTTCTTTCTGGCGTTTTTTGTTCTGTGCACCCTTTGCTCTCCTATGCCTAATCTATCTATCAATCAATCTATGCAAGTAATTTCAGCAGCACTGACGGTAGTGTAACGGGTGCCTCATGTAGTCTTAACCACAGACTTCCTTATATATTCAAAGTAGATTCAATGGCACTCCAAGATAAATTGCAAAATTCAGTGTTTATTCCAGTGTCCAAAAAGTAGTAACAGCACAGCAATATATCTATCATCATCATCTATCTATCTATCTATCTATCTATCTATCTATCTACCATCTATCTTTCGCCCTCTCTATTTTTCTCTCTCAATCACTATATGTTCTCCTCTCTGCTTTCCTAATAATCTTTTAGTCTCTGCGTTTCTTGAATATCTTCTTAGCATCAAAAGCAATTGCCATTGTTTTGTCACTGGCAAACTGTGTGCACTCTTCTTCCTCTCTCTCAGCAGACTGCGTCCTGCGGTCACATGGGTGCTCCTCCTAAAGCTATACTGACGTCACAGGTGCTAGTGCAACATCCTTGCTGATTGGATGTGTTCCGGGCATCATGGGAAAGCGCTTTTGCTGCCCCGAACAGTTTCCTGGTTTATAAAATGGCGGCTGCCATTTTAGAAAGCAAGAGAAAAAGAAAAATTTGGAAAATCCAACCAGGATCCCATAACGGGCGAAGCGGTTCACTCATCTATACTCATAACAGAGCAAAGTAAAATGTAAATTGTGAACGGTTGACCTAGCAGATATCTGCCCTAGCAGTATCTGGTTATATCTTTTAAGTCCAAACATATGGAAAACAACAATATATATAAAGTTGCAAGATTTAAAAATAAATCCCCAAACTACATTATCGCAATCTATTTCCATAGTGAGAACAGGGACAAAACACTGTGTATAGATTAGGAACAGGTAGTTAATAGGTTAGAATCAAATCATGTCTAGCATTCAGACCTTGCAGCATTCTAGATGCAAGTCTGAAAATCCAAAAACACTCTCTATTTTATATATATGCATCTGCGGGAACTTACTCTTTTTGGTGAATTAATTTTTTTCTATACCCATAATTTTTAAGGGTAACACATCGTCATTAACAAACACCTGCTGTCTATTCAAATCAAATTTTGAGCTTTTTATATTTTACTACTCATCTCTAGTTATATGGAACAGACTTTGCATCAGTGGAGTAAGTCCTTATCCTGGTTTGGTTGCAGTAATGGAGTTCATATACTGCTGGGGCCTGTACAAAATAGAACAGAAAGCTATATTTCTCTTCTATACTACCATTTCCATAATGTTTTCACTTAGCCATTAGGCATTAAGTGCATAGGACAAAACTTCTACTTCTAGAATTCTCTTAATTCCTGGTTATCCCTAATGGACATTGTCATGTCAAACAACTCCCTCCATATGATGCCAATATGATTTTTTGACATATTTGTAAGTCACGTTATTTACCAAAATACATTTTTACCTCAGAAAAACAGCCCTAAAGTCTTGGCCACTAGGTGTCTGTTCTCTACTGTCCACTGCCAGTTCTCAGACAATTTCTGTCTCTAGTAACAGAGAGACCCAGGATGAAACAAAGGAAGAAGAGGCCCGACTACCTGCTGAAGATAATCCACAAATGTATATTAAGGTTAACCACCCATGTAAAAATCAGGGTGCCTGAGATATCTATTCCCCTTAATAGCTGCCGCCATTTCTCAAAGTGTACCTGTTGTAAAGTAAGTTTGCAATTTACATTCATTATTTTTTTTTAGTTATCATGGAAAACACAGCACTTCTGTTTTTCTGACAGGAAGTCCTATGTATCCCAGGCCATCTGAGCGCTCACAGAGAGAAGGCAGTCATGTACTGATGGACATATTGAGCTGTGACTCTCTGTACTGTCCGGAATTCCTGTGTTTAGTCTGTTTTTTTTTCTTTTTTTCAACCAGCACAAGTCAGAAAATCTGCCTTCAGAGACTGGACCTGGATTCTTGGTTCAGCCTTGTTTTACAACATGATAACAACAAACATAAATGAATGTATATTGCAAACTTGCTTTATTTCACCTCTTCGGTTGATTAGATTTTGAAAGTTGTATCGACAGGTACGCTTTAATTTCTGGTCACGCAACACCTTGCAAACCCAATGCACCAGTAAGTCCATCTCCTCCACATACCACTTAGTAATATGCTATCTAAACCAACCCTCAATTCAGGGTAAGTTTTGTGTTATTTTATTGAAAATAAATAACATTGTTTCCTATGGAATCCCGTCCGGAGTATATACCTTCTGTATACACACTGCCCGGGATTTCATGCGGACGCAGAGATAATTGTTACGTCAGTTTTGTGCTGTTGCTTATCATTGAATAGCGGCCACACAAAGCTGACAGTGCAGACAATGTAAAGTGCAGCTCCGGACGCATTTTACATTGTCTGCTATTGCGATTTGGAATGCGGGTACACCCGAATGTGCCCGCATTCCAAATAAAAAAAAGTGAAGTTCCTCCAGCTGGCACTGCCATACTGGACGATGGGAACTTCACTGACAGCGGCCGTTCTGTGTCACAACACGGCCACTGTTATACACTGTGTGAACCCGGCCAAATGGTACATTCACATGTCGCTCCTGGTCTGCTGTGTAAAACCATCAGAAGCTCTCTATGCCGGTCAGTACTATGTAGACTTTTGCAAATAAGTAGTTTCAATGTTGAGTGTGGTAGTTCCACACTGACTTTGTATTATCTGCTTGCCCCAAAGTACTGAAAGGTGCTGAAATACAGCTGCGCATCCGCAGAGGGTTTTAGTAGTAAAAAACAAAAAGCAATCATTCAGGGATGAATGCACTATAAATAAGCAAGGTATCCTTCCTTTAAGCAAATGGTGGTAGTAGCTTTAGAGGTTTCTTATATCATGTTTAGAGGTCATCATCTCTGTGATAAATACCACATCCAGATAAAAAAAATAGGACATGGCTATGGTTAACAAGAGGGTAAATGTCCACTTTGTGAACCATAGGGATTTGTGTCTGGATAATCCTGTTCTTGGGGTATGGGTTGCATACTGTACTTTGCCGAGGCATTAACCCTTTGAGGCCCGGCCCTAAATGACCCAGTGGACCGCGCAAATTTTGATCTTAGTGTTTTCGTTTTTCCCTCCTCCCCTTCTAAGAGCTCTAGCACTTTCAGTTTTCTATCTACAAGCATGTAAGGCTTGTTTTTTTTACAGAATAGTTGTACTTTGTAATGGCTTCTTTCATTTTACCATAACATGTATGACGGAATCCCAAATATATTATTTATGAAGATATAAATTGGTGAAATTGTAAAAAGAATGCAATATGGTAACGTTTGGGGGTTCCTGTGTCTACGTAATGCACTATATGGTAAAAGCGACATGATACTGTTATTCTGTAGGTCAGTTCCGAACACAACCATATGCAGGTTTACACAGATTTTCTAATGTTATATATATATTTTTTTAATTAAATCCTTTTTTTTGGCAATTAATTATTAATAGAATGGCCCTATTGTGATGCTTATAACGGTTTTAGTTTATCACCTACAGGGCTGTATGGGGTGTCATTTTTTCCGCCATGATCTCTAGTTTTTATTAATACCATATTTGTGAAGATCGGACGTTTTTGATCACTTTTTATAAAAAATTTTTTTATATATAATGTAACATAAATCGGAGAAACACTCAGGACGTATAGTTACGCCCTAGGTCGTCTGGGGACAGACTTCCATGGAGTCCTATACACCCTGGGTCGTCCAAGGGTTAAGCTTGTGTTGATAATAAATTTAAAGATGGGGGGGGATTTATTAAAGGGTTTAAAGTAGAACTGGCTCATTTGCCATAGCAACCAATCACATTAAACTTTTAATTCTTTGCAGATTCTTGGAAAATGAAGGTGGAATCTGATTGGTTGCTTGGGGCAACTGAGCCAATTCTACTTTACACCAGTTTGATAAGTCTTCCCAGGTTTTTTTTAATTTAGCTAAATTGACTATTTGATATATGATTATCCTATTACCTTTTGATGTAAGGGGTAAAAATACTTGGTATGTTAAAAAAAATAAAAAATTACTAATGGTGGGTGAATATTTTGGGGGGACTTTACTTTGATGGAGACTGCACGTGCCCTGGGGGTCCAATTTCTTCTAGTCAGTGGGGAGGGGACACTCCATATACTGACGCATAGAAGTGATGCCTGGGTTTGGACTTAAACTCTGACCAACTTTGTGGTCACAGATGTTACATAATGTATGGCGGAATGGACTTTTCTGCCACCAAGACGAAGAACTGCCACATCGCTGATGTCAGTGGGTTGTTCTTCCGAGCAGGCACACTGGTAGCCTCTTCTGGACTGCCGCTACTGAGCCTAGTGTACACGTTGGAGTCCAGGGCATTCCAGATGTTGTTTGGCTGATGCTGTACACCTACCCTTTTTCCCTCTTGATGTACAATTTTTGGATGGGACCTGACACTGGGTAGGTAGCACAGATACTGTACTTATGCTTTTTCCAGACTGTGACTTACTGTTCTCTGCTTCTCTGGTCTTTACACAGTTGTTTGTGACTATAAAATACCCAGTTTATATAACTTTTGTTTTATTTTACTACTTTTAAAAAATTACAACTTAAAAATTAATTATTGTGCATAAAATAGCTTTATTCTGATTCTTATAACCTTTATATCTTTCAGCATGTAAGGCTGTGTAGGACTCATTTTTTTTGCACACCATGATGTGATTTTTTTGATCACTATTTATAGAAAATTCTAAGCGATGTGATATGACCAAAAATCAGGTATGATGTATTTGGCTGGCTTTTGCGCTTACACAGTTTACCATGTGGAGCTCATGTATGTGATATTTTAAATGTTAGGGCAATTCCACATAGAGCGAAATCAAATATGCTCATTTTTAAATTTAAAATATAGGAAAAGATTTAACTTCTATTACGGTTGTATATATTAATTAAAAACTTTTTCAATTTATTTATGTTTTACATTTCTGTAGTCCCCCCTAGGGGCTCTGTGAGCAATACTATGATTGCTGCAGTGAGCATTTCTGCCTACAAGGTGCATATCTGACTGCAAGGGGCCATACCTGGCTATAAGGGCGTATCTGGCTATAAGGGCCATACCTGACTACAAGGGGGTTACCTTGCTGCAAGTGGCATATCTTGCTACATGGGGCATTGTATCTGGCTACAGTGGCATTATTAATGGCCACAAGAGTACAGTTTCAGACTACAGGGAGCACTACTTTGGCTACAGGGGGCATTATTAGTTGACCTTACTTTAGCACTCTTTACTGGGACATACAGTCAGTCACATTGTTAGGGAATCTGATTTTGGAATTAACTGCTGACAGAGACTTATACAAGCCTATGGCTTCAATGTGGTCTCTGCCTTATTTAGTCAACATTTATAACTGATCGCATCTTTGGGGGGAATTAACTGGAATATCTCATCCTATGAAGAATCTGGTTTTTTACTGCATGTTGGAGGCAGGGCTGCAGTTTCTTTCTACTTTTTCTTGTTAATGCAACAATAACCACAGTCTTGTAACTATAGCCTAGTTTATAGTATAACTATGACAGACCAGTCAGTGGGTGGTGATGGTAAGATGAATAAAATCCAAAATGCAGACATTTGAGCTTTTTGTCTCTTTTAATATTTATAGTTACGATATTTCCAACTGCAATTAAATGAAAGGAAATATAGTATGGAGGCAGATTAAATCCCTTATTTCCACAACGTTTTACAAAAAAATGTATGTGGGTTTTTCCCCCCATTATGAACTGCCACTAATCCTTGAATTACATGCAAGTTTATTTTCAGGTAATTTCACCCTTTCTTCTCATAATTAGATGTTGTAGGAGAAAATGTTACATCTTGAAATATTTAGATTATTACAAATAATAATGATAGACATCACTAGACAATCAATAATCCTGCATATGATTTATTTAAAAAGAAAAAGTTTATGTATTATATAATGTACTATATCTCATATCAAACTGCAGCCCCTGAAAACTGATCTGAGGAACCATAGATCATGCTTGTAAATTATAGTCTTTACTGGTGTACATAGACATGGTTTATATGGTACATTGTTTTTCATATGGTAGAAAGGTTTATTCTTTTCTTACACATTATTATACACAGTATTTTGCAGGAGGTGTGG
>NW_027208662.1:0-50350 GCF_027789765.1 Dendropsophus ebraccatus
TTTCAACCATTACCAGCATCTCACTTCTAGTTCGGACTCATTTCATTCCAACATCTTCTCACCTGGCAAAGGTCTGACACGGTAGAGTCAGGTACTATGGTGTGATCACCACATGTGGATGAAACTCACCGCCAGCAGTGGGCAATGTACTCACAATGCTTTGATGACATGGGCAACATTGTTTGTACATTGACCACCACTGGTTCCACTCGCATGCGACAATCACAACAAAGTACCTGGCCCACTGTCTCAGGCCGCCTCCGTTTTGCCAGGTAAGAAGGTGCTGGTGTGAGAGGAGACCAAACCAGAAGTGAGATGGCGGCGAGGGAGGAAATCCCTTTTTAGTTACCTGGATAACCCCTTTAAGGGCACCTCCTCCAGACCCTCTAGGTGTTAAAAGAGTGTATTCCTCCTAGTGTTGATGGTAATGGGGGCTCCTCCTTCCCCCGTATGAGGCAAATAAATCCTCCTGATGTTATGGGCCCTGATTTGCCTCCTGATGTTAAAAAGGGATTATCTGGGGAGCTGAAAAGGTATTTCCTTTCCACCATAACCAGCATCTCACTTCCAGTTCGATCACATCTCATTCCAACATCTTCTGACCTGGCAAAGGTCTGAGAGAGTAGATCAGGTACTATGGTGAGATCACCACATGTGGGTGAAACTCACCGCCAGCAGTGGTCAATGTACGCACAATGCGGTGATGACATCGGCAAAATTGTTTGTACATTGACCGCCACTGGTTCCACCCGCATGCAACAATCACAACAAAGTACCTGGCCCACTGTCTCAGGCCGCCTCCGTTTTGCCAGGTAAGAAGGTGCTGGTGTGAGAGGAGACCAAACCAGAAGTGAGATGGTGGCGAGGGAGGAAATGCCTTTTTAGTTACCTAGATAACCCCTTTATGGGCACCTCCTCCAGACCCTCTAGGTGTTAAAAGAGTGTATTCCTCCTATTTCTAATGGTAATGGGGGCTCCTCCTTCCCCCTGTATGAGGCAAATAAATCCTCCTGATGTTATGGGCCCTAATTTGCCTCTTGATGTTAAAAAAGGGTTATCTGGGGAGCTGAAAAGACATTTCCTTTCCTCCATTACCAGCATCTCACCTCTAGTTCGGACTCATCTCATTCCAACATCTTCTGACCTGGCAAAGGTCTGAAACAGTAGATCAGGTACTATGGTGTGATGACCACATGTGGGTGAAACTCACCGCCAGCAGTGGTCAATGTACGCACAATGCTGTGATGACATCGGCAAAATTGTTTGTACATTGACCACCACTGGTTCCACCCGCATGCGACAATCACAACAAAGTACCTGGCCCACTGTCTCAGGCCGCCTCCGTTTTGCCAGGTAAGAAGGTGCTGGTGTGAGAGGAGACCAAACCAGAAGTGAGATGGCGGCGAGGAAGGAAATCCCTTTTTAGTTACCTGGATAACCCCTTTAAGGGCACCTCCTCCTTACACTCTAGGTGTTAAGAAAGTGTATTCCTCCTATTTCTGATGGAAAATGGGGGAACCTCCTCCCCCCCATGTGAGGTAAATGATTCCTCCTGTTCTTACTGGCGCCTCATTTACCCCTTGATGTTCCGGACGCCTCCTCCTCCAGACAGCTCCAGATGGTCGGGTGTCTTCTCCTCACACTGGCGGCGCGGTGTTATCTAGATAGGATATATAACAAGCCATGTGTTAACAGAATAAAGATATGATGAACATTGTTAATAATCACAGGTTACATACACATATATACATATATATATATATACATACATATATATATATATATATCCTTTTATCCTGACTGGATAAAATATAGTCAGAATAAAAGTGATCTGAGGTGTGATGGGATTTTGGTTACTCACCTTTACTCCTCCTTGGTGGCGCAGCAGCAGCAGAACAGCGCCCGCAGTCTATAAGGGAAAGAGAAAAACCAGCATGACTTTCCTGAGATCAGACCCATCAGCAGTGATGGGGAATAGACATTATACTGGAGAGAGGGGACTCAGTGCTATCCTAGTGGGTGAGATACAGGCGGCACCATGTCACTTGTATGTCTGTATTATGTACATGAGGCCTTTCGTGGTTATTATATGTGACTGATAATATAATATATAGTGATGACATGAGGATATACAGTGCAGCAATAGAGGTGTGTTATCATGTAAGTGTATCATCCCTTATATTTACCTGGATAAGATGGATCTCCTTCCGCTGCTGCTTCTGCCGAGGAGAAATGACCAAAAAATGGAGGGAAATCAATGGTTAGTGTAAGGAGACCAGAATGGCTGAGCACATTATATAGAAACAATATAAAGGAAATGTATTCTTTTAGCTGGGCCATCAGCTCCTGCAGCTACATGTATTATAGTCAGGTCTAGTTCTATCCTTCCAGCATTTATTACCAGCTCTATTCACTCCTGCAGTAATATAATATTCAACATTACCCACAATAGAAATTAAATCCACCTCCAAATAGAGCGCCCCCTGTCCTCTCTATACAGGATGGTAAATAACAGTTTCTTGTATTCACAATGTTATCAGTTTTGTTTCATTACCTGGGGATCTCCTCGGTGGTCGCCTCTTCCTCCTCGTCCTGCTCTTCTTCTCTGTGTATAGAATGTAAACCATCTCATATATAAATATATTATTTATAACACATTATTTGGTTTATTGTAAAGAAAGTGTTTGCAAAGGTAATGGATTGAGCTGTACATTGCTGTATGTATTTACCATGATAGTACTATATATGTCGGGAACGGACAGAAAAAAACAACATCTATTCACAATACTCTAAGCTTTGTTTCATTACCTGGGGATCTCCTCGGTGGTCACTTCGTCCTCTTCTTCCTCTTCTCTGTGTATAGAATGTAAACCATGTCATAAATAAATATATCATTATATTACAGATTATATAGTTTATTGTAAAGAAAGTGATTGCAAAGGTAATGGGTGGAGCTGTACATTGCTGTATGCATTGACCATTGTGTTACTATATATGTCGGGTACGACCAACTAAAGTATGAAGTGTATGCGGACCCTAATGGCTATCTCACAGTGTCAGCAGTTTGGTATGTGAATAAATGCTGTTCAAATAAATGGAAAAATATGATGCTATGTCTAACTAGAGCGCCCCCTATCCTGTCCTCCCGCAGCTCCTCTCTCTATACTGGATGGTGAAAAAATAAATATGTATTTACAACACTATAAGCTTTGAGCCCTCACCTGGGGATGTCCGCCGCCTCGTCCTCATCCGCGTCTTCGTCAACTTCACTGAATATAGAATATAAACCAGCTCATATTTATACATATATAAAGATCTATTAAGACCGGTGTATGCCCAGGGGCGCACATTGGCAAATCTGCTCCGTAGTTTTTGGGGATATGTGACTACACAGAGTTTTGGATGGGGAACTCTGATCTCAATGGACTCATATTGTTATCCCACATAATGTAGATGATTTTATCTCTTCTTCATACTTACATGATGGTCTGCAGGTTAGGGTGCCAGGTGCGTAGTGGAAACCGGCCCTTCCTGTAACAGAGAACATAGGTTTGGTTAGGATGATTGTTACTTTGTCCCATTTGAAACTTTCAGAAAATGCTATTTATTGTGATGTCTCAATAAGAACATGAATTCCACTAATGATATTTATTAACCCCTTGTCGTCACTGCCAGTTGTCTCCCTAACACCGTTGCTCTATTTTTAAAATTTGACATGAATAACTTTTTATGGCAGTAACTTTTTTGCATCTAAGTGATTCTGACATTATGTTCCATGACACATCAAGTGTTATGTTAGTGGCAATTATTTTTTGTTTTTGTAAATAAAAGTTCTAAAATTTCTTGAACATATAGGATTTTAGTTGAAATTCTCTACTTGCCTGATAAATTAATTATTATTGATAATTTACAGAATAGTTACCTTATGTTGGCAAAATTTATTAATTAATCTTTTATTTTGTTTAGAACGTTTAAGAGCTAATATATTTAGTAGCAGTTTTCCATATTTCTATGAAAATTAAAAAAATATTTTGAAACCACCCTTTTTCTAAACCTGCACCCCCTCCTGAGGAAATAAAATTCAAATCAACTTGTGCCAAAATTTATTTAAAATTTTTATTTTTATTTTCTCATTTTCTATTTTAATAGTTTTTCTTTCTGTAACATAGCAGCCGGTGTTGGCAGAGAACTGCAACTCTATACTCATTCCCTGATTCTGAAGTTTGAAAAATCTGTTAATAGCGTCTCTAGGGCTCAACATGTCTGACACATAGGTCTTCCACACCAAGGAGCACCAAGTGAATTTAGGGGTCCCCCTTTTATTTAGGATATTATATAGGCCTCATATCAATTTACAGAGGACTTGGGGTGCTAACATATTTTTGTGTGAAAAAAAGATTTATTTTTTTTTGGTGCATTCTAGGCCACATTTGATCGTTTTTTATTCTATTCTTTTATGGGGTGAAGCAAGTAAAAAACAAACAAAAACAAACTATGATAAAAATGATTTATTTAATGTCCTTGCTGTTTTTTGGTGTAGTGTTATTACCTGAACATCCATGGCGCATCCATGACCTTCATCTTCCACCTATTACATGACAAAAAAAATTGCATATTATAAAGGAAATATTAGTCAGTCCTCCAAGTGCCGCATATTGGGGGAGATTTTATAGAAACTGGTAAATTAGAAATCCACTGCCCAGATTTATTAAAACAGATGGTCTGACTATAAAAGCGCTCTTAGCACTTGGTATTTGGGTTCGAATATTTGAAAAATTTGCGTAAAATCTTGGTTAAACTATGTTTAACGTACAATATGTGAGTGCACCTATAAAAATATCTTCTTACTTTTCTTATATTAAACCAATGGACATTTTTTAACATATCCAAGGTGATGTTGCTAGGCATCCCTTCTGTGTACCTGAGAAAGTGTCCTAAAGGCGTGGCTTAACCTCTAAAGTGCCACCGCTCCGATTCCCTCCTGCCTTTCCCCTATCAACTTGACTGATTGTTTTGGCTTGGCCGTCAGTCATGATGATAGAGGAGACTTAGTTGAGACAAAGGGCCATGTTACACGGACCGATCAGCAATGTAACTGAGCGCTGACCTGCTAGATCATCACTCATTTACTGAGCCTATTACGCGCCTCAATAATCGTGCAGCAAGGCCTGTGTATATCTTTGGCGATGTCCATGCAGTCTTTGCCTTTAGTGTAAAACAGCAAAGTATATACATACCGTTCCACACTCCCCGGTGCTTCTGCTCGCTGCCCGGTATCTTCCTGGCTGCTGCTGCTGCTGCTGTCAGGAAGATACCGAGGAGCAGGCAGAAGCACCAGGGAGCGTGGAGCAGAGGCTTGTTGGTTTTAGACGAGACCCCCTACAAACATGTCTTTGTGACTGATGTAACTATAATATTACTGTCACATATATTACCATGAGATACTTACACCCAGTTCTCGAACTCCTCCCTGATCTTTTCATCCCTGTTAGGAAAAGAATAGAGAAGATAGTGAAAACCTAACACACATCAGACACATCAGTTTTCTAGGAGAACTTTATCAATAAGAAGACAATTTAGGCATTCTCGCCATGATCGGTGTCTGTAGGGGAGGAATTATAGGGTCACACAAGTTTTATGTTTTAATTTTACATTTAAAGAAAATGCTGCAAAGTTTTCTAGAAAAAATGCAAGCAAAAGCAATCAAAAATGTTTCTTTCAAATCAGCTGGTGACATGGATTTGTAATTTACTTCTATTAAAAATCTCAAGTCTTCCAGTACTTATCAGCTGCTGTATGTCCAGCATGAAGTGGTGTATTCTTTCCAGTCTGGTGAGCAGGAGAGGTTTTCTATGGGGATTTGCTGCTTCTCTGGACAGTTCCCGTCCCAGACAGAGGTGGCATCAGAGAGCACTGTGTCAGACAGGAAAGAATACACCACTTTCTGCAGGACATACAGCAGCTGATACCTACTTGAAGAGTTTTTTTTAATAGAAGTAAATTACTAATCCTTTAAAAAAAAAAACTAATAACTTAAAAGAACACTAATTTTTGTAGGCTTGTTGTTACTAGCCTCTCTCCCTGTCAATCATTCTGCCGAGCACGCTGACAGGCAGACAGCGGTGACTAGATGGGCACCCAGATGACTACCTCCCTGTCTCTGTCTGCTGCGCGCTCTAGTAGTAAAACCTCTTTTTCTCCGATATACAGCTTCTGCTGCAGCCACGGCCGGTACTTGCCCAGGCTGCTCAGGAGCTGTATACAGTGCTCCAGGGAACCATATCAGCCCAATTGTACTGATTGGTTCCCTTTAAGATGAGACCACCCTGCAAACATGTCTTTGTGACTGATATAACTATTATATTATTATATTTTACTATGAGATACTTACTCTGAATCCTCTTCCTCCTCCTCCTCGGGGCCTTCATCGCTCCTGTTAGTGATAGAATAGAGAAGATAGTGAGAACCTAACACACATTACAGACAGCAGTTTTCTGGCAGAACTTTATCAATAAGAAGACAGTTTATATAGAGGCATCCTGGCGCTGATCGGGGTCTATAGGGGAGGAATTATAGGGTCACACAAGTTTTACATTTTTAGTTTTACATTTAAACAAAATGCTACAAAGTTTGCTTAAAAAAAGCAAATAATGTGGAATTAAAGGGGTAGTTCAGCAAACATTTTTTTTCTTTCAAATGAACTGGTGCCAGAGATTTGTAATTTACTTCCATTAAAAATCTCAAGTCTTCCAGTACTTATCAGCTGCTGTATGTCCAGCATGAAGTGGTGTATTCATTCCAGTCTGGTGAGCAAGAGAGGTTTTCTATGGGGATTTGCTGCTTCTCTGAACAGTTCCTGTCACAGACAGAGGTGGCATCAGAGAGCAATGTGTCAGACTGGAAAGAATACACCACCTCCTGCAGGGCATAGAATAGAAGTAAAATACAAATTTTTGGCATTTTTTTTGCTGAACTATTCCATTAAAAAAAACTCTGAATAGTAAACAAGTCTTTGTGACTGATATAACTATTATATTATTATATTTTACTATAAGATACTTACTCCGAAACCTCCATCTCCTCCTCCTCGGGGTCTTCCTCGCTGCTGTTAGGGATAGAATAGAGAAGATAGTGAAAATCTAACACACATTACAGACATCAGTTTTCTGGCAGAACTTTATCAATAAGAAGAAAGTTTATACAGAGGCATCCTGGCGCTGATCGGTGTCTATAGGGGAGGAATTATAGGGTCACACAAGTTACATTTTCAGTAAAGATTTACTTACCTGGAATCCGATCCTCCATCTGAAGAAAAAAAAATAGAAAAGTGTTAGTTTTCAATATGTCTTTAAACCTCATGATGTAACTTTCACAATGTTTCACAGCAATGGGGTAGGGGACTGGTGTGATATATGTGATGAGATGTTAGACATGAAATCTATGGAGGTGATGTTATAGAGAGGTAAAACTCACCCTCGCCGTCATCCTGTGCAGCCTGAAATAGGAAATATAGAGAGTAAGCAGAGGACATTGGTATATTGCCGAGCATGAAACGTCTGTGTAGCTATGTGCTTGTTGTCTGCTATGGCCATAGAAATAATTGATATCTCAATTATATCCTGCCGTTCTCATTGACTTCAATGCTGTTTTCAATGCAACAATGGCCGTTGTTCGTACAATGTGTGAACATGGCCTAAAAGTCTAAAATAATAAAGCATATTATTTTCCTTACACATTCATCAGCCGTCGGCCGTGCATCGTTATTACACGTAGCAATGTGCAGTCGCCGAACAATGTTTTTAGGTTAGGACCAAAAGAAACAATCAGTCCATGATTATTGTCATCAGCTGATTGCAGCTGCCCCTCCACGCCGCGGGGCTCTCCTCTGCCAGTCTCCCTGACCTCCCAGTACCTGTCCCCAGGCCGCCCGCCACCCTTCTTGAGCCCCATCCGGCGTTGGTCTGGCATAGCATACACCGGCCGCGACTGCTGCTTCTCCCCTACAGGGTTCACCTCCACCGACCTTCCCGACCTCCTGGACCTGTCACCAGGCACCTGCCATCCTCCTCCAATGCCCGCTGCGGTTCCAAATTCAAGTAGCACCACCAAGTAGCCAGCGCTACTACCTCTCTCTCTTTGCTGTGGCTGCGGGGAACACCTGTTTAGAGTGGGGATTACCCTGAGGGGAATCCCGCTCTAAACGGGTGTTCCCTGCAACAGAGGTAGAGAGAGAGGCAATAGCTATCTCTGTTTAATTTTGGTGTCGCTACTTGATTTTGGCACTGCAGCAGGCATTGGAGGAGGATGGCAGGGGCTTGGTGAGAGGTCCAAGGATGTCAGGAAGGCCAGTGGAGGTGAGCCCTGTCAGGGAGAAGCTTCGGCCAGTATATGCTCCACCAGGCGGCTGCCGGACCAGAGAGCGGGGATGGGGCTCAAGGAGGGTGGTGGGCGGCCTGGGTATCAGGACGTCGGGGAGACTGGTGGAGAAGAGCCTTGTGGCGGCAAGAGGCAGCTGTAGCAGCTTGGGGAATGTCGCCAGTGTCCGAACCAGCTAGCAGGGGTCGGTGGGGACTCCAGCAGTGTAGGCGGCAGCCTGGGGACAGGTCCAGGGGCTGGAGGAGCTGTTCCCTGCAGCAGGAAGAAGCATAGGCAGCGCGCAAAGTTCAAATAGCCGCCCGCTCTTGCATCTCTCTATGCCTCAGCTGCGGGGAACAATGATTTAGACTATTTCTCCTTTTAATAAAGAAAATGATCAGGCGATGACAATGTTGATCGCTGATGATCTTGTCTTTTGATTCTGATCTAAAATCATTGGCTGCGACTACGCACCGCTATATGTAAAAACCATGCCTCCTCCCAAACTCGCTGCCCTTCCTAACCGCCCATCAGACGAGCGGGGGGATATGGCAGGCATATGCCTGGGAGAAGAAGCAAATCTGCGCCTTCTCCCTGGCATACGCCCCAGCCACAGCCTTGATAAAGTTCTCCCTCTGTGTTGATACCTTTCAAACCACAAGAGATATTGTAGATATGGTTGTACCAATCGATTTCTGAGACAATTGTAGTAATCTTTAATATACTACATGACCATTTGGATTGTGGCTTCCAAGATGGCAGCCATGTTCCATACATGCAGTAATACCTCTGTTCCCTAACCATATCTTTGGTATGTTTGCCTTGGTTTGCCTTTTTTTATGTGCTACGTGACCACCTTTGCACTGGAAAAATTTGCCCTTGATCCAATATGGCGGCCATTAAAATGGAGGCATATCAATAAAAAGTAGAAACTCCCAAAACCTGCGCCACAGATGAATATAATGAAGGTAGATCAGTGATCAGTGATTTCAGATAATTGTATTAAAATCCCCATCCAATACACATTGGGGGTAATATACCATCATATTTGTGTCACGTTGTTAGATATCAAACTCTCATATATGCTGCATAATCTATTTCTGGTCTAGTTGGTGTATTTACTCATCACTTTTGTGGGGGGTGGGGGCGTTGTAGGTGAAAAGTGCGGACAATGATCCAACAAATCAGTGTAAGCTTTTATCCAGTTGTCAGCACAAGATGTAAGGAGTTATGTGGCTTATTCAGAATTAGAAAAATGCTGCTGATTTGTTTTAAGAACAGCGCCATGCGTATCCTCAGGCTTTATGTGGTATTACAACTCAGTTTTATTCACATCACTAGTAAATGTGCCGCAGTACCACAGAAAAACTGAGGACAATAGTGGCACTGTTTATGGATGGGGGCAGCTATGACCCAGATTTATCAAACTGTGGAAGGTTATGTTCACACACAGTTAAAACAACAGTGGTTGTTTAACACGGCCATTGTTGAGTCTTGTCATTAAAAATACATTGTGTGAACATTGCCTAAAACTGAAACTGGGGTCAGCTGCCCACAGCAACCAATCATAGCTCAGCTTTCCAGAGAATCTGTCCATACCAGGTACAGAGCTGCAGACACAGGCAGAGAGGTAATAGAGAACGAATACAAGGGAAGCCTGTGTGTTTGCTGATGACCATGTGCACAGTTATAAAATTGTAATTTATATGTGCTCTGTCATTTATTTCCCTAATCTTCACATATATACAGACAAATAGGCCGACCTGACTTTATAGTATACCAGGAGAAAACATTGTATTATTGGTAATATATAACTTTTTTTAAATATAGATAAAAAACTAATCACGAACAGTGTGTGCTCACCTCCACAGCAAAACCAAACCACAAAAACTATATACACACCACAGTACCATCATGCATCACTCAGTCAGGTGCGATAATACACATAGAGGCAACATAGTAGCTGCAAACAATGTATGATATCAAATGCAAGATCAACCAATAAACAAGCGGGTGTGAACACAATGGGATGCACCCAGTATAGATAGGTACAGCAGCTATCAACCCTGTTACGCCCTGAGCATGGTGCACCAATCTACCCCTCCTCACTCAGGGAATCATCAGAGTAGACGCCCTTATAATGGCAGCTCCTGCCCTGTGCTATCCCTACTCCCAGACCCTACGCTTACCCTTATGCTGCTCCCTACGCAGCGTTTCATCTACAAAGCACTCGTCAGGGGAGGATGATAGATCCCAGGTATAGCACTGCATCGGAGTCCAGTACAGTGTGCGTCCGGCCTCAGTAAACGTGGCATATCACAGCAGTGGCCGGAGTGCCTGGAGGACGCTAATAGCCTGATCTGTTGCTGTGTGACACGACTACATCAGGCTATTAGCGTCCTCCAGGCACTCCGGCCACTACTGTGATGTGCCACGTTTATTGAAGCCAGACGCACACTGTACTGAACCCCGATGCAGTGCTATACCCGGGATCATCATCCTCCCCTGACGAGTCCTTTGTACATGAAATGCTGCGTAGGGAGCAGCATAAGGTTAAGTGTAGGGTCTGGGAGTAGGGACAGCACAGGGCAGGAGCCGCCATTATGAAGGCGTCTACTCCGATGGTTCCCTCAGTGAGGAAGAGTAGATTGGTGCACCATGCTCAGGGCTTAACAGGGTTAATAGCTCCTGTACCTATCTACACTAGCGTGCATCCCATCCCATTCACACCTTCTTGTTTATTGGTTGATGTGGCATTTGCTTTCATACATTGTTTGCAGCTACTATGTTGCTACTATGTGTATTATTGACAGTGTACAATTACATTACACTGTATGGAATCACTGCCGTTGTGTATACACTACGGCCGTGGTCTGCGTCTACAAAAAATAATTGACGGGTCTATTTTGTGCGGCTGCTATTCAGTGAACAGCGGCTGCACAAGATAGCCTGTTCGCACAATGTAAAGTACTATGGGCACACCCAAATGTGTCGGCATTCGAATTAAAATGAAGAGATGTTCACCTGCCCGATACTACAGTATCAGCCTTGTGAACATCTGAGACATGGGTTGTTTGAAACATCAAACACCGGCTGTGTCAAATAACGGCTGATATTCATGCCATGTGTGAACATGGTGTAAGGATGGATTTACAAAAAGTATCCAAAAAAACAAAATTACTGCATGATGATATGAGGAGAGATTAAAAGAATTAAATTTGTTTAGTCTGGAGAAGAGACGTTTAAGGGGAGATATGATTAACTTATTTAAATATATAAATGGCCCCTACAAGAAATATGGGGAAAAGATGTTCCAGGTAAAACCCCCTCAAAGGACAAGAGGGCATTGCCTCCGCCTGGAGAAAAAAAGGTTCAATCTCCGGAGGCGACAAGCCTTCTTTACCATGAGAACTGTGAATCTGTGGAACAGTCTACCACAGGATCTGGTCACAGCAAAAACAGTAGAGGGATTCAAAAC
This sequence comes from Dendropsophus ebraccatus, assembly GCF_027789765.1. NCBI lineage: Eukaryota > Metazoa > Chordata > Amphibia > Anura > Hylidae > Dendropsophus > Dendropsophus ebraccatus. The sequence goes on from NW_027208662.1 coordinate 11,834, forward strand.
AGGGCTAGACAAGTTCTTAGAGCAAAATAATATAAATGCATATGTATAGAACCTATCATCCCTCCCCCTTCCCTGTATCCATCCCCTCCTTGGTTGAACTTGATGGACATGTGTCTTTTTTCAACCGTATTAACTATGTAACTATGTAACTATGTTATTTTGGCGAAAAAAGGATCTAGACTGTCTGCACCTACCCCGCATCTTGCATCCAGTACTTCCCCCCCCCCCCCCTCGCTGCCAACCTCACTCATAACCAGACTCCGGCCCAGCAGGGAGAGCACTGCAGCATTTAACACAGAAGATCCCCCCGCAGCAGCCGGGCTCTGAGGAAGAAGATCAGTGGAAGAAGCAGGAGAGACACATAGAGGCCACCAGAGAGCAGTTACGGACCCTGCGCTGCTCCCTGCCCCTCCTCCAACACAGCTGCCTGTAAAACTACCTCTCCCAGCCCTTTTGCTAAAACTACCCCCAGCCCTACTACTGCCACCCCCCCAGCCTTACAGCTACTACTACCCCCAGCCCTACTGCTGTCACTATCCCCAGCCCTACTACTGCCACTACCCCCAGCCAGGGCCAGCCTTAGGGTAAATGGCGCCCTGTGCGAAACCTTTTTTGTAGCTTTTCGAGGTAACATTAAGCTTCTCCAGCCTCCCACCCCTCCAGACAACAACCATCATCCGATGCCCGCCATATACACAACTACCCGCCCAGCCATTCACACAACTACCAACCCCAGCCCCCCAGCAACTACAACCCCCAGCCCCACACACAACTACCACCCACAGCCCCCCCACACACTACAGCCACCCCCACAACTACTATCCCCAGCCCCCTAAACAACTACAGCTCCCCACACAACTACCAACCCCAGCCCCCAAAACACCTACAGCCCAACACACACCTACCACCCCCATCCCCCAACACAACTACCACCCCAGCCCCCAACACAACTACCACCCCCAGCTCCCCACACACACAACTACCACCCCCAGCCCCCCAAACAACTACAGCTCCCCACACAACTACCAACCCCAGCCCCCAAAACACCTACAGCCCAACACACACCTACCACCCCCATCCCCCAACACAACTACCACCCCAGCCCCCAACACAACTACCACCCCCAGCTCCCCTCACAACTACCACCTCCAGCCCCCCAAACGACTACAGCTCCCCACACAACTTCCAACCCCAGCCCCCAAAACACCTACAGCCCAACACACACCTACCACCCCCATCCCCCAACACAACTACCACCCCAACACAACTACCACCCACAGCCCCCCTCACAACTACCACCTCCAGCCCCCCAAACGACTACAGCCCCCCACACAACTACCACCCCCAGCCCCCCTGTGTAGCAGAAAAACAAACAAAAAAAGGATACTCACCTGTCACATGGCTCTTCAGCAGCGTATTTCTACTCCTGAGGCTCTGGTCTCTGTCTATTTGCACACACAGGGAGCTTCCTGAGCAGCCAGACAACACAGCTCAGCTCCCTTCCCCAGAACCTCCTATCTCCAGCCCCGCGGCGCCTGAACTCTCTTCTCTCCTGCCTGTCCCTGACATGTGACGTCAGCAGCGTGGAGAAGATAAGCAGTAGAGAAGAGAGTGCAGCCACCGCAGGACTGGAGGTATCAGCTTCAGGAGAAGGTAGCTGTGTGTGAGGCTGGCTTTGAAAGGGACAGGGCGTCCCTGAAGCCATCTGACACTGTTAGCGGCCACTGACAGATCTGCTGACAGTGTCAGATGGATTCAGTTGCAGTCCAGGAGCAAGCGCACTGGTCGCACACCCCAAAGGCCAGCCCTACCCTCAGCCCTACTGCTGCCACTACCCCCAGCCCTACTGCTATTACTACCCCGAGCCCTACAGCTACTTCTCCCCCCAGCCTTACTGCTGCTACTACTACCCCAAGCCCTTCATCTAGTACTAACCCAAGCCCTATAGCTACTACTACCTCCAGCCCTACAGCTACTACTACCCCCAGCCCTATAGCTACCACTTGTGCCAGCCCTACAGCTACTACTACCCCCAGCCCTACAGCTACTACTACCCCCAGCCCTACAGCTACCACTTGTGCCAGCCCTACAGCTACTACTACCCCCAGCCCTACAGCTACTACTACCCCCAGCCCTACAGCTACTACTACCCCCTGCCCTACAGCTACTACTACCTCCAGGCCTACTGCTACTACTATCTCCAGGCCTACAGCTACTACTACCCCCAGCCCTACAGCTACTACTACCCCCAGCCCTACTTCTGCTATTACTCCCAGCCTTACTGCTACTACCCCAAGCCCTACTGCTCCTACTACCTGCAGTTCTACAGCTACTACTACCCCCAGCCCTACAGCTACTACTACCTCCAGGCCTACTGCTACTACTATCTCCAGGCCTACAGCTACTACTACCCCCAGCCCTACAGCTACTACTACCCCCAGCCCTACTTCTGCTATTACTCCCAGCCTTACTGCTACTACCCCAAGCCCTACTGCTCCTACTACCTGCAGTTCTACAGCTACTACTACCCCCAGCCCTAGTGCTACTACTATTCCTGGTGGATGGAACCAGTTGGGAGTAAATGATAGGGTATTAATATGGCATTGGAGAGGAATTGGACAGGGCATTTGTACCCCAACGGGTCTCTGAGCGAGCAGGGGTAGTTTGGTGCACCTGACATAGGGCCTATTAGAGACAAAGGTGCTCACTACATCCTCCTACCCTGCACATTTGGGATGAGCAGACTACCATTGATCTACAAGCAGTATACATTTGGTAAGATCGTTCTATACTTTAGCATATACATGATACCTTTAAGGGTGGGTTCACACGCACCAGATCGCAGCAGATTTCACGGTACTGTCATTTTGTATGTCATTCTTCTGCCAGTATGTTCCGCCCCCTTTAACCCACCGCTACCCAGTGAATACTTTACCTGTCCGCAGTCCGGCCTGCTTCTGTGGCTCATGGCTCCCTGACGTATCGCTTAGCCAATAAGTGGCTGTGGCGGGACAGAGCACTGATTGGCTGAGCGGGATGTCAGGGAGCCAGAAGCCACAGAAACTAGCCAAATTGCGAATGGGTAAAGTATTCACCGAGTAGCGGTCGGTTGAGTGGTCGGCGGAGTTAGGGGGGATTTCAGTACCGTGAAATCCTCTGCGATCTGGTGCGTGTGAACCCACCCAAATGATGTTTTACAGTCTGTGTCCCTCCTTTGTGGTTATAACAGGATTTATGGTGTCTGTAATGTTGTGTCCACACTGCACATGTGTCAGTCTAGTCTTACAGTATAGCAGCTATCTGACAGTAAATGTATGTTACACCTAACAACAAATCAGAGTGCAGTCTACTTTATAAATATACATAACATTTATTTTTATTTTTGTAAAGGAGAACCCAGTAATCATGCAAAAAATAACATTTATTCTTACATCTGTAGGATGTGCTATTACTTTGCCCTTTTTTTAATGTAATTATTTTTAACCCCCCCCCCCCCCCTTGCAGCCCCCATACACCTGCATCGATTTATTTAAAAACTTATCTACTTCCTGTTTCGGCAACATCTTCATTTCCTCACCACTCACAGCGCTGTGTCTGTCGGCCGCTATGGAGGATGGCCGAGCTGATGTGTCTGTTGGCCGCTATGGAGGATGGCCGGGCTGCTGTCTCTGTCGGCCGCTATGGAGGATGGCCGGCTGCTGTCTCTGTGGGCCTCTATGGAGGATGGCCAGGCTGCTGTGTCTGTCGGCCGCTATGGAGGATGGCCGGGCTGCTCTGTCTGTTGGCTATTATGGAGAATGGCCGGGCTGCTCTGTCTGTCATCCACAATGGAAGATGGCCGGGCTGCTCTGTCTGTCAGCCACTATGGAGAATGGCCGGGCTGCTCTGTCTGTCATCCACAATGGAAGATGGCCGGGCTGCTCTGTCTGCCGGCCGCTATGGAGGATGGCCGGGCTGCTGTGTCTGTCAGCCACTGTGCTGCATGACATTGTGTCGGCTCTACAGGCAGACGGGGAAGCCTATAGTGGAATCCTCCCACATTACAGCATGGAGGAGATGCTTTGGTTGGGGGAGAATTCCACTACAGGCTTCCCCATCTGCCCATATAGCCAGGACAATGTATTGCAACTCCCCCCCCCCGCGCCTCGCGTACGTGTTTCAGCAGCTCCTTAATGTGTGGTGTGTGGGTGCGTAGGATTTCACTGTGCAAGAGAAGTGGCGGCTCCGGTCATCCTCAGGGCCCCAGCATCTCTGTGGCGCTGTAAGACGGGGGGATTCCACTCCAGGCCTCCTCGTCTGCCTGTAGAGCCCATAGAGGGACAATGTGCAACAGCACCCCCCTTGCTTACCAGCATCTCAGCGTCTCTGTAATGTGTCGGGAGGATTTCACTCCAAGCTTCCCCGTCACCCCCTATGTCACTTTCCATCTACTGCGGCCCCCAGCTGTTGCACAGCTACAACTACCATTACGTCCTGGTGACATTACATGATGGGAGTTGTAGTTAGGTAACTTGGAAATCTCCAGGTTGCAGAACTACAATTCCCATCTTGTACTGTCACCACAACATGAGAATGGGGCTTGTAGTTATGCAAACATGAGAGCTCCAAGTTGAAGAACTACAACTACCATGATCATGTTGTGGGGACTATACTTTATGGGAGTTGTAGTTTTACAGCTTGGAGCTCTCCTGTTTGCATAACTACAACTCCCATCTTGTACCATATATATTGTTATTATTATTATTATTATTTTATTTATTCAACCTGACAGATTACACAGTAGATCCTGATCCAGTGATAGCATTGGCCCATATTACTGCACATCTGGATAAAGTCTTAGGCCAGGCCCATGTATGTGTGCTATGTGATTTCCCTCTCTACCTTATAGGAGTATATTCCTTCCTATGTCCGCAGAGGTGCTGGAGATCACATAACACACACAGTGCATGAGCCCGGCCATAGACCACAGCCACCACCCAGCAGTTATCATGGCCAACTAAGCCCCGCCCCCTGCATGGAACATGGCAAAATGGCAGTTGGGAAATGGCTGAACATGGGGAATAAGTAACAGGGTGTAAGGTATTTATAGCTCCCCATTCTACACATCTCCTCCCATCACCACTGTCTCCTATGGGGGGGGGGGGGGCACCTATGTGGTCATGTGATCAGGGAGGAGTATCTACAGGTACAGATACTCCTGGACAGGACATCCCACTATGTACACAACCCCATCTCTATACAACCCTATCTGCTATACCCTGCTATACTGGATGGGGAATTCTCACTCACATGTTCCTCGAAGACAACTGGAACGTCCTTTTCCTCTACGGACTGCTCCATGTCCATCTTCGGCTCTTCCTCCATTTTTTTAAATCGCCTCCTGTCGCCAATCTCTCGCAGAAATCGCCTGTGTGTGTGAAAAAATTAAAGATTACATGGAGAAAACTGATTGAAAAATAGAAAATAACAAAAAATACCAGGAGCCAATGGATGTGCGTACTTACGCTCCAACTCCTAATAAAGCTCTGAAGGGTCCAGTAGCTGTTGTATTATGATGTCATATTTCTTTTGTTTTGTTTTTTAAATAAACTTTATTTAAACATCTGGATACAAACACTTGTACTAACCATATAATGCAATATCACTGATATAAACATTACATACATAATGAACAATTGGCCATTGGCGGGAATTTCTATTTTTGTTTGGATAAATAAGATCTTGGTCTATGCGCTCGGCTGCAGTATTTTAATATGGTTTATACTGATACTTGATAATGTTGCTCAAACAAACAAAAAAACATTTAGCAAAAGGTTTCAGCCCCTTCCTATAAGAATATTTTTCCCTATATAATTACTATTTTATTAATAGTTTTATATAAGGGTAATAAGTGATTATTATTACATATCTGCCGCTACTTTCCCGCCTGCTCTGCCTGTGTAGGGTTCAGGTCCCTTTTGGGGTTTAGTGTTTACGTTCATCTTCACTATTGTGCACAGTTTGCCATAGGCGGCCATTATAACAAATATGTGTATGGAGAAGTCCAGTCCCCTACACTCCTCAATACACTTGTTACAGGGGACATATCTAGTTGTAAGGGTCATTCTAACTGGTTATAGGGGGATTCTATATAACTACAGGGGCACACTGTATTTGGCTATAGCAGACATGGAATTTGATCCAGGTAGCATATCTAGTAGCAAGGGGTAATGTATCTGGTTATAGGGTTATTGTATATGGCTGCAGGGTTCATATCTACCTACTTAGGAAATTGTATCTCTCTACAGGGGGCATCTGTGTCTACATGGTATTGTAACTGTATACAAGATGCCTCATATCTCAATACAAAGGTATATCTGACTGTTGCACCTCATTACAGGGGGCATATGTAGTTGCATGGGGTATTGTATCTGGCTACAGGAGGCACAATGGATTGATGGGCAGGTAAGTTTAACTTTGTGTTAGCAAGGAAGGCAATGCTTTTGGTTATATGGGGAATATCTGGCTACAGGGGGCATTGTATCTGGTTTTAAAGTATCTGACTAGGAGGGAACATTGCATTTGGTCATAAGGATCATATCTGGTTGCATGGGATGTTGAATCTGGCTGTAGGGAGCATTGTATCCAGCTACTGAGGCATTATTACAGGCTATAGGGGGCCTATCTGTCTACAGGGACCACTGTATCTGGCCGCAGGTGGCATATCTAGCTGCTGGGGCATTATTATTGGCAATAGGGAATGTTATAGTGGGATCTGATCTTGGAAGGATATGCTTACAGAGCCTATGGCTGCAGTGTGATCATAGTCCTTGGGGGTCTGCATGTCGTGATCCCTGCATGTGGGGGTCTGCATGGCGGGATCCCTGCATGTTATTTGCAAGATATATTTTTGCTGCTCTTTGGCAGTTTTAGAAAAACGCAGCAGGTTTGGGCATTTTTTTTGGCAAACTGCAGCATTTTTCTCCCAAAGAGTTCAATGGAAGGCTTCAGCTCTACTAAAATATGCCATAGGTTATGCATATGGTGGTTTTTAGTGGCGTTTTTCAGGAAGAAAAAAGCCGCCATTGGTCACCAGGGGGTTAACTGAACCCTCTGTGGGTCAGACTGTGCTTCGTTCCGGGAAAGGGGTCAGCTTAACTTACCATCCAGTCTTCTCCCTGTCTCCTTCTCATGAGCAGCTGAGCAGGGACACTGCTTTAGCCACTGATTGGCTGAGATGACACTGGAGCATCATCAGCGTAGCCAACCTGCGGCTGCAATAGCGGCTCCATATTTAAAGAAGCAGAGCCTGGCACACTTGTATCTCAGAGTGCCAGGCTCTGCTGAAGATAGAAAACATCAGGGTAAGTATCAATAGGGCCCCACTTCTCCCCAGCACTATACCCATCCCAGCAAGGAAGGGGAGCAATTAATCCCTTTCTTGCTGGGATGGGTACAGTGTAACATCAATGTGGCCCCCATGGGGTAATTGAGGATTCCATGCATTCTCACTTAACCCCCTGGGGGCCACATTGTTTAGTCTGGCACACAAGGCAGGGCCGTCTTTCCCATTGGGCAGGGTAGGCGGCTTCCCGGGGGGCCATGACTCATGGGGGGCCCCAGTGGCAGTCGCCTACCCTGCAGAAAGGGAAAGACCAGGGGCGGGCTGGGCCGGGGGGCATGTACCCCCCGGGCCGGTCTTCCTCACCACCGAGTGGTGCAGTAGTTGAGACTGAGAGAATAGAATAGCGCGGCCGCCAGCCGCGCTATTCCCTCAGTCTCTTCCAGGCTTCCTGAGTCTCTTCCGGGCTTCCTCAGTCTTTTTTTTAAAACTCCCTCACATGTGGCCACACAGGGGGGGGCTATTCTATATGAGGGGGGATGCACAGGGGGGGGCTATTCTATATGAGAGGGGAATGCACAGGGGGGCTATTCTACATAGGGGGATGCACAGGGGGGCTATTCTACATAGAGGGATGCACAGGGGGGGCTATTCTATAAGGGGAGGATGCAGGGGGGCTATTCTATAAGGGGAGGATGCACAGGGGGGGCTGTTCTAAATGGGGGGATGCACAGGGGGACTGTTCTATAAGGGGGATGCACGGGGGGGCTGTTCTATAAGGGGGGATGCACAGGGGGGCTTTTCTATAAGGGGGGATGCACAGGGGGCTATTCTATAAGGGGGAATGCACAGGGGGACTATTCTACATAGGGGATGCATGGGGGCTATTCTATAAGGGGGGTATTATATATGGGGGGATGCACAAGGGGGGCTATTCTATAAGGGGGGATGCACAGGGGGGCTATTCTACATAGAAAGATGCTCAGGGGCGGCTATTCTATAATGGGAGGATGCACAGGGGGGCTATTCTATATGGGGAGGTGCACAGGGGGGGGGCTATTCTATAAAGGGGAATGCACAGGGGGGCTATTCTACAAAGTGGGATGCACAGGGGGGGCTATTCTATAAGGGGAGGATGCACAGGGGGGCTATTCTATATGGGGAGATGCACAGGGGGGCTATTCTATATGGGGGGATGCACAGGGGGCTATTCTATATGGGGGATGCACAGGGGGCTATTCTATATGGGGGGATGCACAGGGGGGCTATTCTATAAGAAGAGGATGCACAGGGGGCTATTCTATATGGGGAGATGCATGGGGTAGCTATTCTATATGAGGGGATGCACATGGGGGCTATTCTATATGGGGAGATGCACAGGGGGGGGGCTATTCTATATGGGGGGATGCACAGGGGGGGGGGGCTATTCTATATGGGGGGATGCACAGGGGGGCTATTCTATAAGGGGGGTTCACAGGGGGGCTGTTCTATAAGGGGGGATGCACAGGGGGGCTATTCTATAAGTGGGGGATGCACAGGGGGGCTATTCTACATAGGGGGATGCACAGGGGGGCTATTCTATAAGGGGAGGATGCACAGGGGGGCTATTCTATAAGGGGGGGATGCACAGGGGGGGCTATTCTATAAGGGGAGGATGCACATGGGGGCTATTCTATAAAGGGGAATGCACAGGGGGGGCTTTTCTATAAGGGGGGATGCACAGGGGACTATTCTACATAGGGGGATGCACAGGGGGCTATTTTATAAGGGGAGATAAACAGGGGGGCTTATCTACATAGGGGGTGCATGGGGGGCTATTCTATAAAGGGGGTTTTCTATATGGGGGATGCACAAGGGGGGCTATTCTATAAGGGGGGATGCACATGGGGGCTATTCTACATAGAAAGATGCTCAGGGGGGCTATTCTATAAGGGGAGGATGCACAGGGGGGCTATTCTATATGGGAAGGTGCACAGGGGGGGCTATTCTATAAGGGGGGATGCACAGGGGGGCTATTCTACATAGGAGGATGCACAGGGGGGCTATTCTATAAGGGGAGGATGCACAGGGGGGCTATTCTATAAGGGGGGGATGCACAGGGGGGGCTATGCTATAAGGGGGGGATGCACATGGGGGCTATTCTATAAATGGGGATGCACAGGGGGGGGTTTCTATAAGGGGGGATGCACAGGGGGCTATTCTATAAGGGGGATGCACTGGGGGGCTATTCTATAAGAAGGGATGCAGAGGCGGACTATTCTACATAGGGGGATGCACAGGGGGCTATTTTATAAGGGGAGATAAACAGGGGGGCTTATCTACATAGGGGGTGCATGGGGGGCTATTCTATAAGGGGGGTTTTCTATATGGGGGGATGCACAAGGGGGGCTATTCTATAAGGGGGGATGCACATGGGGGCTATTCTACATAGAAAGATGCTCAGGGGGGGCTATTCTATAAGGGGTGGATGCACAGGGGGGCTATTCTATATGGGAAGGTGCACAGGGGGGGGCTATTCTATAAGGGGGGAATGCACAGGGGGGCTATTCTACATAGGGGGATGCACGGGGGGCTATTCTATATGGGGGGATGCACAGGGGGGGCTATTCTATATGGGGGGGTGCACAGGGGGGCTGTTGTATAAGGGGGGATGCACAGGGGGGTATTCTATAAGTAAGGGATGCACAGGGGGGCTATTCTATATAGGGGGATGCACAGGGGGGCTATTCTATATAGGGGGATGCACAGGGGGGCTATTTTATAAGGGGAGGATGCATAGAGGGGCTATTCTATAAGGGGAGGATGCACGGGGGGGCTATTCTATAAGGGAAGGATGCACAGGGGGGCTGTTTTATAAGGGGGGATGCACAGGGGGGCTATTCTATAAGGGGGGATGCACAGGGGGACTATTCTACATAGGGGGATGCACAGGGGGGCTATTTTATAACGGGAGATATACAGGGGGGGCTATTCTACATAGGGAGGTGCATGGGGGGGCTATTCTATAAGAGGGGTATTCTATATGGGGGGATGCACAGGGGGGCTATTCTATAAGTTGGGGTTGCACAAGGGGGGCTGTTCTATAAGGGGGGATTCACAGGGGGCTATTCTATAAGTGGGGGATGCACAGGGGGGCTATTCTACATAGGGGGATGCACAGGGGGGGCTATTCTATAAGGGGGGATGCAGAGGGGGACTATTCTACATAGGGGGATGCACAGGGGGGCTATTTTATAAGGGGAGATATACAGGGGGGCTATTCTATAAGGGGGGGTGCATGGAGGGGCTATTCTATATTCTAATTCTCCGATGGCCACCTATCATGCCAAAGAACAACCACATCGAGTGAAACTGACGGAATACTTCAGCCCGATGGGGATAAAAAGGAAAGCTATCAACGAAAACAAAAATCCAAACGAGGAACTAGGGGAGGAAAAAGAGGTAAAAACAAAAATGTCACCAAATTCAAAAAGGAACAGACAGACCAAATAAAAATTTATAACCTCTCCTCTCATCCCCTAACAAAAGCCGAAATAAGCCTGTTGGAGAAGGGGCTTTCATTTTGTCCCACTGATAAGATAAATGAATTTAATTTGTTCCTAGATTTGAACAATTTTATTAGAAAACTTACTCTCACTAGGCATTTCTCTATGAAAGGTAGCTCCGAGACAGCAAACATAGCCCCTCTGGCTGATAATATGACACTTACACCACACGATAATAGTGTAGATGAACCTCCTATTATTCACACTGATCTTAAAGAGTCACTGTCGTATTTTTTTTTTTGCAGAAATCAATAGTCCAGGCGATTTTAAGAAACTTTGTAATTGGGTTTATTAGCCAAATCTGCCATTATCTGCATGTAAAAAGCCCTTTCCCAGGTCCCCCCCTCCTTCCTCTTTTTCATCCACTCTGAAAAATCTGAAAATTGTGACTTGTTGCAGGAGACGTACCCTGTCTGCTCTAGGGAGAGGGGAGGGGGGAGGAGGAAGGAGGGAGTTAGCCGGCAGCAGAAAGCAGATAACAGAGGATTACAGGCACGGAGCTGGGTGACAGCTGTAATCTGAGCTCAGACAGGTCACTGGTGACTGTCACAGGAGATATCCCGTGAGGGATTTGTAGATTAACTCTTTGTTGTCCTGTTTTGGTCTTTTCTTTAGCTCTCTCCATAGGAGAACAATGAAGACAGGGGGGAGAGCTTCAAACTGCTTTTTCATGATAAAAATGCATTTCTCGGATAATAAACCCAATTACAAAGTTTCTTAAAATCGCCTGGACTATTGATTTCTGCAAAAAAAAAATTCACGACAGTGACACTTTAAGCCCAAATCCACCTTTTATCCCCTGCACTCACGGGGTCATAATATTGATACATTTTTTTCTTTGGTAGCCTCAGATTTTAGATCTATAAACTCCCATACAGTTAAAGGTAATAATCTAACGAGAGCAGAGAGGTTAGCCATGCGAGATCTGGCATCCAACGACACTATAGTAATACGTGGAGCTGATAAAGGAGGAGGTGTTATCGTTCAGGACAGGGATGATTACGTTAGGGAAGCCTGTCGGATCCTTTCTGATCGTGACTATTACCAGCCCCTCAAAAAAGACACCACACCAGATTTTGTGAGTGATTTTTATGAATTGGTAGATGAAGCATACATGGAAGGTATTTTATCTAAAAAAGAGAAAGATTTTATTAAAATTTTAAACCCCACTACTCCTATTTTTTACCACCTTCCCAAACTGCACAAAGATACATCTAATCCCCCGGGTCGTCCGATCATAGCCGGCATCAATTCACTAACAAGTAATCTCTCCCAATATATTGATATGTTATTACAAAAATATGTCCATAGATTAGATTCATATTTGCGCGATTCAGCAAGCCTAATTAAACATCTTAAAAACATTACATGGCAACCTACTTTTTTATGGGTGACACTAGATGTGGCAGCTCTATATAGCAACATCCCACATGATAGAGGGGTGCTAGCAATAGAACAACACACCATGGGAGATCGATCTATGCCAAGAAAACAAAGGCAATTTATCTTAGATGGTATTAGGTTTATTTTAAAACACAATGTTTTTAATTTTGATGGACGTTTTTTTTATTCAGTGCCGGGGTACTGCAATGGGCACGCGTTTCGCACCAAGTTTTGCTAACATCTACATGGGCGAATTCGAGAAAACATACATACAGTTGCCCAATAGGTGGTCTGATAACATTGTTATATATAAACTATATATAGACGATTTGATATTTATTTGGAATGGTAGTAGTGACAGCCTGATGGAGTTTGTGCAATACTTGAATACCAATGACTGGGGTTTGAGGTTTACACATACATATTCTGAGTCCAGTATTGAATATCTGGATCTGATTTTATATGCTAATAATAATACGGTTTACACGAAAACCTTTTTTTAAGAAGGTGGATTGCAATAGTTTGTTAGACTTTAGGAGTTCCCACTATAAGAAGTGGAAAACTACAGTCCCCTTCGGACAATTCAAACGACTAAGACGAAATTGTACCGATGTGAAAGACTATAAGACCCAAAGTAGAGTCATGACCAAACGTTTTAAAGAAAAACATTATCCCACACAAGTTATTAACAATGCATATCTAGTAGCCCGGGATCTATCCCAAGATGTCTGCCTAACAGGGAACGAAGATTCAACTCAGAGGAAAAAGAATGGGGTGGATTATAAAAATAATTTCATCACCACTTTTAATCATTCTGCTAGAAACATCAGGAAAATTCTCTCTAAACACTGGCACATATTGCATAACGACCCATATCTGAAAGAAATCCTCCCAAAAAATCCTGGTATCACGTATAGACGAGCTCGGACCCTTAGGAATCATATTGCTCCGAGCAAATTGAGAACGATTAATCGATTTACTAAGTCTGAACTAGGTTCAAAACCATGTGGTAGCTACAGATGTAATAACATGCGGTGTAAGTGTTGCTCCACTATAAAACATAACCAACATGCATTTCAGAGCAACATCACTGGAGATTCCTTTGAGATTAACCATTTCATGAATTGTGCCACTACATATGTCATATACCTACTAGAGTGTCCATGTGGGCTACAATATGTAGGGAGGACACAGATGAGCTTACGCACTAGATTAAATAAACATAGATCTAATGTTATTAATAAGTTTGACAAACATAGCATGTCACGTCACGCCAGTATTTGCCAAAATTGGTCTTTTGACGGTTTTTCTATCATGCCAATCGAATATGTTCCCCAGGGACACAATAATCGTTTCACCACGCTACGACGTAGAGAAATGTATTGGATATACAAAATTTCTTCACTTATCCCCTGGGGATTGAACGAAGCCATTGAGAGCAACATATAGGATCGGGCGAGTATGTAGATAGGAAGGTGGCACCTTATTATCCATACGCTTTTATGCCCCTTTTTTATTAATCTTTGTTTTTTAACTTTTAGTCCTATGTCTGTATATATTTATAGTAGCGTGGTGAATTCTACCCTTTAGCTGACATTCTTCCTATTTGTGTGTGTGTATATATATGTATTGTATACCCATAGTTTGTATGTATTTATCTATTTATGTATTTATTTATTTATTTAGCTATCCATTTATATATGCACTTTATATGTGCACTCCATGTAGGACAGTCAGTGGGGATTGCAATATTCATTCATTTCATTACTACAAACTTTATTTCCCGGGCTGTTAAAAGCTAATACGGGACGCTTATCTAACATAGTAATATACAGGACTATATACTGTTCCGTTTGAGTTCTTTTGGAACAATAGGGGTTTACCCAATTCCTTTCCACCCTTCTCCCTCTTCCGATTAATACACATAGGACCTTTAGCGCCTCCGGTTGCCTAGGAGAGTAGGACCAGAATGCGCATGCGCCAAGGTCCTTGACCGACGCAGAGTCCCGGAGAGACGCTATGAGGGAGCGCATGGTGAGTTTATGAGATGTATCTTTATTTATTTATGTATTTATGCACTTTGAATCATGCGATATGCCACAGCTATACGATGCACATTTGGGTTATGTGACTGTAGTATAGTTTGTTATGCAATAGATTGTGACTGGACTTCCGTTGCGGCCCGTATGTGGGCAGGCCTGACATATGTATGAGGGTATATATGGACTTCGATCTGTGTGTTGTTTTTAATCATCCTGGAGGTTTGATAAAGAGAGCATAAGACTCTCGAAACGCGTTACCTATGGATATTTATGTACCATTAAACTAAAGATTTCATATATGGTCTGCGCGAGGACAGTATCTCTTTTTGTTCTTTGGATTTTACTATTCTATAAGGGGGGTATTCTATATGGGGGGATGCACAGGGGGGCTATTCTATAAGGGGGGATGCACAGGGGGGCTATTCTATATGGGGGATGCACAGGGGGCTATTCTATATGGGGGGATGCACAGGGGGGCTATTTTATATGGGGAGATGCACATGGGGAGCTATTCTATATGGGGGATGCAGGGGGCTATTCTATATGGGGGGATGCATGAGGGCTATTCTATATGGGGGGATGCATGAGGGCTATTCTATATGGGGGGATGCAGGGGGTATTCTATATGAGGGTACACAGGGGGGGGGGCTATTCTATATGGGGGATGCAGAGAGGGCTATTCTATATGTGGGCATGCAGGGGAGGGGGGTATTCTATATGGGGGATGCAGGGGTGTATTCTATTTCTTTTTCCCAACATGGGGAAAAAGGGTTAATACAGAAGACAATTAGCTCTCTCCTTCTACTCCTGCTCTGATAACCCCTGACCTCTGCAGGAACTCAGAGAACAGAAGTCAGTGGTTATCAGAGTAGTCAGGAAGAGAGCTAATTGTCTTTATCTTATTGTCTTTGTCTGTATTAACCCTTTCTTTGTTTTGCAGCATGCTAAAGAACACTGGGTCACTTACACACTGCAGTAAATAAGGGGTTAAGCAAAAGGACACAGGAGGCTCTTATCTTCCCTGGGTCCACTCCCTCCATGGGCCCTAAACCAACCGCCTTCCCTGCCTCTATGGTAGCTACGCCACTGCCTAAAGGACAGAGAGGGATATAACATATATATTTTAAAAAATCAACACACCCTTCTAATCCTGAAGTGGTAGATAATGTTACGTCTCTGTGTCATCTGTCCATTTGCCCCATAGATGAACAGAGGGGTTTTCTTACTTAAAAAGGAAATCCTTTCGTACCCCTGTACCTTTTTATCTAGGTTTTCCCAGTGGGATATTAACCCCTTGCCTCCGCAGCCTGTTTTGGCCTCAATGACCAAGCTCATTTTTCATAATCTGACCTGTCTCTCTTTATTTCATTTTAACTCTGCAATGCTTCAACGTATGCTCACAATTCTGGGACTGTTTTCTCGTGACACATTGTACTTTATGTTATTGTATTCAATTAGTCAATATTCTTGGTGTTTTGGGGGAAAAAAGTGCAAAATGTTATGAAAAATTAGAAAAATTAGCATTAGTATGACTTTGAAAATTTCTGCTTCTAAAAAAGTAGGTCACACCACATAAATGAGTTACTTAGTCATATAAGAAATATGTTTGCTATGTGCTGGCATGATTTGGTAAACATATTTTATTTTCTTAGGATGCTACAAGGTTTAGAAGTTTATCAGCAATTTTCACATTTTCATGAAAATTTCAAAAATCGATTTTTTTTTAGGGACCAGTCCATTTGTGAAGTGAATTGGAGCAGCTTTTATGTTAGAAACCCCCATACATCACCCCATATTAAAAACTACACCCCTCAAAGATTTAATTGAGAGGTGTAGTGAGCATTTTGACTTTACAGTTGTTTGAGGAAAGCAGTTAAAAATCTAAATTTTATTGAATCATGTCTAAAAATCAGCTGAGCAACTCATGCTGTGTGGCCTGAAGGACTGACGCGTTTCGCGCATGTGCGCTTAGTCATAGTCATAATCCGCCGACGGACAGCCACTGCCAGGAACCGTGCACCCTCCTATATACGCTGGGACCCCGACGGACACATGAGGAGGTGAGCTGATTTCCACCATTTACTTTTGTTCATTTCTTATTAGGACATAAAGAATTAAAGATTAGCTTTTTTTCATTAATATTTTCTTTTAGTTTAAAATTTCATATTTCCACAAAGAACATAGGCAAAAATGCACCTCAAAATGTGTAACGCAAATTCTCCTGAGTACAAAAGTACCCCATATGTTGGCATAAACCACTGTTTGGGCATATGGCAGGGCTTAGAAGGGAAGGAGCGTTCTTTTGCATTTTCAGTGCATATTTTCATGGAGCAGTTTCTGGGTGCAACATGCGCTTGGAGTGCCCCTGTAGTACCAGCAAAGTGGACCGCCCCCACAAGTGACCCCATTTTGGAAACTAAACCCCTCAAATTATTCATCCAGGGGTGTAGTAAGTATAAGCACTGCACAGGTGTTTGGAGAAAGTATTTAGCAGTGGGCAATGAAAATAAAAAAAAATTCCAGTAAAATTCATTTTTGGCTTGAAATTTCTCATATAACAAGAAAGACAAGGAAATAAACAATACAAAAAAATGTGTTCCCCAATTTTTTCTGAGTACGGGGTCACAAACTGTTGTTTGGGCATACGGCAGGGCTCTGAAAGGAAAGATGCTCTTCTCACATATTTTGTTGTAACAGTTTTTAGGGACCATGTGCGTTGGCAGCGCCCCCCATGATACTATTACAGAGGAAACCCCCCAGAAATTACCCGATTTTGGAAACTGGACATCACGTAAAATTCTTCTAGGGGTGTAATGAGCATTTAGACCTCACAGGTGTTGGAGGAGAGTCTTAAGCATTTTGCCATGAAAATTAAAATCTACTTTTTTTAACTTTATTATTTTATGCTTTTGCACTTTATTTTATTTTTTCACTTTATTATTTTGTTGCCCTATGGGACTTAACGCTCACTCTCACAGGTAACCATACTGTTATACAACCATACTGTTACACACACACACATCAGGACCCTGTGATAGCTAGTATAACACATAGTAGTTTATCAGTACTGCTATGTGCTATAGCCTGACATTTACAGGTATAGAACATAGCAATTCTGATGTACTACTATGTGTTATACTAGCTATCCCGATGTGTGCAATCTATAGTGGTGACAGGAGGAGGGAGCTCCCCCTGTCACCCATCGGGACCCCTGCACTGACATCGGGGATCCCGATGTGCGGCTGAACCTGCTCATAATCAGTGGAGCATGGCCCCCCGGCGTATCTGTAGATCCGACCCCCCCCCCGTGAGTACATATAGTAGTATACAGGAGTGACAGGAGGAGGGATCTCCCCTGTCACCCATCGCGACCCTCGCCGCGCGATCGCGGGGTCCCGATGTGTCCCCAAGCTTGTGGAATCATTGCACCAGTAACTGCAGAAGCCTGTGAGATCGCGCCGATGATTCTGTCTCACACACTAAGTGAGAGCCTGTCAGATCCTGCGGCGCGATCTCACAGGCTTCTGTGCAGTAGTTACTGTAGTGTAGTAGTAGCAGCAGTTACTGGTGCAATGATTCTACAAGCTGGGGGACACATCGGGACCCTGCGATCGTAACTGCTGCTACTACTACACTACAGTAACTACTGCAGAGAAGCCTGTGAGATCGCGCCACAGGATCTGACAGGCTGTCACTTCGTGTGTGAGACAGAACCAGGGGCGTAGCTAATGTCTCCTGGGCCCGGGTGCGTGAGGCCAACTTGGGCCCCCCCCCCCCCCCTCCTTTCACGACCAAGTGATGCTATTGTTGTGTGTGTGTGTGTGTATATATATATATATATATATATATATATATATATATATATATATATACACACACAGTGGTGCCTTGGATTATGAGCATAATTCGTTCCAAGACCGTGCTTGTAATCCAAATCCACTCTTAAACCAAAGCAAATTTTCCTATAAGAAATCATGTAAATGCAGACAATTGGTTCCACACCCCAAATATATTTATTATTCTGTACTGTACAGTAATGGAGAGGATGGGAAACACAAGGGCTGACAGAGACTGCAGGGAGCAGGAAGGAATGAGCAGGGCAGATGTGGGCACATACATGCAGCACTCTCTGTCCGGGGAGAGAGGGGTTACAGCTATGGAGAGATTACCCCCCCCCCCCCACAGTCCTGTCCCCTGATGTAAGCCCCAGCCTGAAGGGGATCTGCTATGATTTGGAAGGTGTTTAGAGTACAGTGCTGTAGACCCCGCTATGCAGGCCATGCCCCTTCTCCACTCGCGCTCCCACCCGATACAGGAAGTTCTTAAACCAAAGCAATGCTCTTAAACCAAGTCACAATTTTGAAAAACTGTGAGCTCTTAAACCAAAACGCTCTTAAACGAAGTTACTCTTAAACCAAGGTACCACTGTATGTATGTATATATATATATATATATATATATATATATATATATATATATATATATACACACACACACACACCAAGACAGATATTACCTATTACCGCCATACTGTTACCGACCAAATCCTGTATACTGAGACCAATATTACCAGTAATACCAGTATATAGGGAGGAAACATTACCGCCACACCACAACCACTATCATCACCACCATATTGTTACTGACCAAATCCAGTATACTAAATCACCTCATCCAGTCATATAGAGGTGGCCCCAGCTCTACACAGGCTCTATACACCATATACATTACTGTGCAGTTATATCAGGTGACTCACACGAGACGTCTTTTCTGATCGGAGTTCTTTCCTTTTCATCTTCTTCTCCATCTGTCCTGGGCCGTTATGAGAACTTCTCCGAGCCACGAATCCACAGAATCTGCCAGACAGACATATTAGGCTCCACACTCTGTCACCATGCTCATCTCTCTACACACTGCACATCTGTACTGTCCCCTTTACACCCTCATTTAGTGGGTAGACCTGACTCTATGTGACCTCCTAATAATATATGCCCCCCTCTGTGTATTCCCTCTCCCCCTATGTTGCCCCCCCCAAATAGATGGCCCCCTCTACCCCCTCCCTTATAGATGGCCCCCTCTACCCCCTCCCTTATAGATGGCCCCCTCTCTCCTCGCCCGCCCTTATGGATGGTCCCCTCTCCCCCCACCCTCCCTTATAGATGGCCCCCTCTCCCCCCACCCTCCCTTATAGATGGTCCCCTTCCCCCCCCCTCTCTTATAGATGGTCCCCTTCCCCCCCCCCTCCCTTATAGATGGTCCCCTTCCCCCCCTCCCTTATAGATGGTCCCCTTCCCCCCTCCCTTATAGATGGTCCCCTTTCCCCCCCTCCCTTATAGATGGTCCCCTTCCCCCCCCTTTATAGATGGTCCCCTTCCTCCCTCCCTTATAGATGGTCCCCTCCCCCCCCCCCCTCATAGATGGTCCCCTTCCCCCCCCCCACCCTCATAGATGGCCCCCCTCTTTCACCCCACCCTCATAGATGGCCCCTCTTCCCCCCACCCTCATAGATGGCCCCCTCTTTCCCCCCACCCTCATAGATGGCCCCCTCTTTCCCCCCACCCTCATAGATGGCCCCCTCTTTCCCCCCACCCTCATAGATGCCCCCTCCTTCCCCCCCACCCTCATAGATGCCCCCCTCCTCCCCCCCACCCTCATAGATGCCCCCCTCCTTCCCCCCCACCCTCATAGATGGCCCCCTCTTTCCCCCCACCCTCATAGATGGCCCCCTCTTTCCCCCCACCCTCATAGATGGCCCCCTCTTTCCCCCCACCCTCATAAATGGCCCCCTCTTTCCCCCCACCCTCATAAATGGCCCCCTCTTTCCCTCCACCCTCATAGATGGCCCCCTCTTCCCCCCCACCCTCATAGATGGCCCCCCTCTTTCCCCCCACCCTCTTAGATGCCCCCCTCCTTTCCCCCCACCCTCATAAATGGCCCCCTCTTTCCCCCCACCCTCATAGTAGGCCCCCTCTTTCCCCCCACCCTCATAGTAGGCCCCCTCTTTCCCCCCACCCTCATAGATGGCCCCCTCTTTCCCCCCACCCTCATAGATGGCCCCCTCTTTCCCCCCACCCTCATAGATGGCCCCCTCTTTCCCCCCACCCTCATAGATGCCCCCTCCTTCCCCCCCACCCTCATAGATGCCCCCCTCCTTCCCCCCCACCCTCATAGATGCCCCCCTCCTTCCCCCCCACCCTCATAGATGGCCCCCTCTTTCCCCCCACCCTCATAGATGGCCCCCTCTTTCCCCCCACCCTCATAGATGGCCCCCTCTTTCCCCCCACCCTCATAGATGGCCCCCTCTTTCCCCCCACCCTCATAAATGGCCCCCTCTTTCCCCCCACCCTCATAAATGGCCCCCTCTTTCCCTCCACCCTCATAGATGGCCCCCTCTTCCCCCCCACCCTCATAGATGGCCCCCTCTTCCCCCCCACCCTCATAGATGGCCCCCCTCTTTCCCCCCACCCTCTTAGATGCCCCCCTCCTTTCCCCCCACCCTCATAAATGGCCCCCTCTTTCCCCCCACCCTCATAGATGCCCCCCTCCTTTCCCCCCACCCGTACAGACTGATAAAAAAACAAAACTTAACTCACCTGACATCGCGCTCCCACGTTGATCCTCACTCCTTCGATCTGTCCCCGGCTGCTGCGCGGCTGCCGGGGGTGTCGCGTCTTATCCCCGGCAGCGCGCGCATCCCAGAACTCCCTGCGCGCCGGAAACCGGAAGTCAGGGCCCAAGGCGCGCAGGGAGTTCTGGGATGCGCGCGCTGCCGGGGGTAAGACGAGACACCCCCGGCAGCCGCGCAGCAGCCGTGGGAAAGACGGAGCCAGACTCTTGTGACCGCAAGCAAAACAATGCTTGCGGTCACAAGAGTGATTGATCGGGGGGCCCCGCGGGCCCCCCTTGTGGCGGGCCCGGTCGCGGCGGCGACCCCCGCGACCACGGTGGCTACGCCACTGGACAGAACCATCGGCGCGATCTCACAGGCTTCTGCAGTTACTGGTGCAATGATTTCACAAGCTTGGGGACACATCGGGACCCCGCGATCGCGCGGCGAGGGTCCCTATGGGTGACAGGGGAGATCCCTCCTCCTGTCACTCCTGTATACTACTATATGTACTCACGGGGGGGGGTGTCGGATCTGCAGATACGCCGGGGGGCCATGCTCCACTGATTATAAGCAGGCTCAGCCACACATTGGGACCCCCGATCACACTGCAGGGGTCCCGATGGGTGACAGGGGGAGCTCCCTCCTCCTGTGAATCCTATAGATTCTGCGGTCAGTACTGACCACGGCATCTATAGGGTTAAACTGACTGTCCCGTCTCAGCTTTGTCTCCTGGCTGTTGCTAGGAGACCCTGGGTCCTGCCGGCACCCAGAAACAGTAAACTTCACTGTGCAATTTTGCACGGTGCTTGTTTACTTTCATGACGTCCTGGGACGTCATGATGCATTAAGCACTGGCATTTCATGACGTTCCAGGACGTCATTTTGGGGCAAGGGGTTAATGGCGGGCGGCAATAATCCAGCTCCGGAGAATGACCAGTCTTGCCGTAAATAGTAATTTCAAAACTATGTTCCTATGTTTACCTAACTGATTAGAACCCAGAATCCCTCATAGCGCACTATTATACCACCTCTCTCTTCAAAAATGTAGGCATTGACTGCAACTCCAAAGCACATGCATATAATTTGCTTCTGGTTCCCCTCATTTAAAGGGGACGTCCGGTAAGAGGTAAAAAAAAATGAAACTTCTGCAGAAGCATACAACAATACTTGCCTATCTATCCCAGTTTTCAAACTACCAAAAATCCCTTTGTTTTGGGGGGTTTTGTTCTGTTTTGTGTTTCTGTATTTCCTGGTTGAGCAGATGTACTCAGTATTACAGGTTCCAGAATGCAATGCTTCCCCTCAGCTGTTCCATCACAGTCCCCCACCCTGCCCATTCCCTGCCCAAAGCTGTTGCAGAACATCTAGGCTGTGTTCACACATTGCAGTTTCATTGTGTTACTGAATTATTTGCAGTACTTTATCATTTCATTGTGGTCCCACCCGCACAGCACGCTGTATTCTCTACCTGTAATGCTGATATTGGAATAAAGCAAAGAACTTTTTAATTATTTTTTTATCTTTTCCTTTCCACACACACATATTATGATTAAGCATCTTTTATCTTTGATGTTGATTGCCACAAAAAGGACGTTATTGGATACTATCACACATGGGTTATACTGTTTATGCCTATTTTTTTGTGCAGGTGGGATTGGCAGTGTCGGCTCTTATCCTGTCTGCTGTTTAGCATTATCTATTTGTGTTACTGCATCAATTTTGTGCAGATACTGCAGTACTGCAATGACACTCCAACATGTGTGAACACAGCCCTAATTTCTCTGTAGACTTTTGCACAATCAGCGAAGTTGAAACACCTGCTTCTGGCCTGTCAGAGATGGTGAATCGCGCCCTGCCCCCTCTCTGCATCATCAGCTTGTGTCTAGCAAACACACACAATGTGAGACAGAGGCATGGAAGATTTGTCTCCTAAGGTGGGAGAGCAGTGGGAGCAGGGGACAATGTGGATTGGCATAGAGGCCATTTTTCTTCACTTCCTGGATTTCTATCAGCTACAGTACCAGTGTGGCAGAACTGTACAGATATGGTAATACATTATATAGACACATCTATATAACTTTTAATGTACTTTTAATAGAAAACAAGTTTTCCTTATCCGAAGTTCCCCTTTAAGGCACTTACAGATGTAGCCAGGCTTACCGTATCATTACTCCGATACCTCATCCTATACAATAAATTTAGCCTGTTACGTAGTCTATTGATTATCCTAAACAGGATCTCCTCAGAAAATTTTATTAATGAAGACTTTAAGGGTCCATTTACACAGAAAGATTATCTGCCAAAGATTTGAAGCCAAAGCCATAAAAAGACTATAAACAGAGATCAGGTCATAAAGGAAGGCCTGAGATTTCTCCTCTTTTCAAATCCATTCCTGGCTTTGGCTTCAAATCTTTGGCAGATCATTTGTCAGATAATCTTTCTGTGGAAATGGACCCTAACTATGTTGAAAAAAACACTATGCAATTCTTCTCCCATTGGGCCAAGTTATTTTTTCCAGACTTTCCTTTTAACCAATCAGTAGTTACCCATTATACTGAATTATGGTGCCTTTACATAGAGAGATTTATCTAACAGCTTATTGAAGCCGAAGTCAGGAATGGATTTGAAAAGAGGAGAAATCTCAGTCTTTCCATTATGACCTGTTCTCTGTTTATAGTCTGTTCCTGGCTTTGGCTGTAAAAATCTGTCAGATAGATATCTGTGTAAATGCACCATTATGCTGACCACACCGTGTATGTAATGGAACGGAGGGGATTACTTCCCGAGGAAACCAGTTTGAGGCATAACATGCGCCAGGGTCTGAGGTGGGGTCTCCTCCGTTCCATTACATACATGGTGTGATAAGCATAATTCAGTATGATGGGTAACTACTGCAGCCGAAAGCAATTGCGTGCCGAGCCGGGATCAGCACCATTACGGCACCCGGCTCAGACGCTGGGACCGCTCCTCCGCGACAACGCGGGGGGCGATCTCCCCCACTATACCACCACCAATGGCCACACGTAAGTATTCAGATGCTGCTGTCAACCTTGACAGCTGCATCTGAATACTTGATTAGCGGGCACGGCGATCAGACCGTGCCCGCTAATAGCCGCGGTCCAGGGCTACATGCCCGGGACCGTGGCGGTTCAGAGCGGGGCTGGCGTGCGGCCCTGCTCTTAAGTCCCCGAGGCGCCTAGGGGTTAAAAGAATCAGATGACATCTTTTCGTTATGTGGGGCTGGGGGTATATCTAGGATAATGGCTTGTTCTTTGTATGTGTCTTGTGTAATATGATGATCAACAGCTTCAGAATCTGAAGACGTCAGATTTCCTGAGCTCTTGGTACTGTCATCTGCCAAGAATAAAAGATAAGAATAAACAATATAACCTTGAAAATTATATTGATATTTTATACCTTTCTAAAAATTCTAGTCAATTCAGTAGCACAATGCAAAAGTCAATTATTAAAATGTATCTGTCATCAGGGCTGCTGTCGGATCAGTGGTGAATTCCATATTTCGGGTAAAAATTTCAGTCTCCGTGGCTATGAACATGCATGAAACTCTAATGTGCACCACCCCCTTTCTGATCCATTAGGGCTGTGCGCATTACAGGCTTCGGTCTTGCGCATGATGGTCTCATGCGTGTTCATAGGCATTGAGACTAGAATTTTCACCTGCATCGTGGAATTCACCACTGATCCAGCAGCAACCACTTTAACCCCTTAAGGTCAAAGCCTATTTTCGTTTTTGCGCTTTTGCTTTTTCCATTTTAACCCCTAGACGACCCTGGACGTAGGGTTACGTCATGGAAGTCTGTCCCCAGACGACCCATGACGTAACCTTACGTCATGGGTGTTATTCCCGCTATGAAGCGCGCTCCGGAGCGGAGCGCGCTTCATAGGAGGTGGGCGCCGGCTGCAGTGAGCAGCCGGGACCTCACCGGTAATGACACGCTGCAGCGATCGCGCTGCCGCGTGTCATTAACCCCTTAAACGCTGCGATCGCGGCGCGACCGCAGCGTTTAAGTGTAAGTGACAGGGGGAGTCCCCTGTCACTTACCGATCGGGACCCCCGCAGTGTGACTGCGGGGGTCCCGATCGGTAAAACGGACTGCAGGAGGTCTCTCACCTGCCTCCGTGCGGTCCGATCGGCGATCTGCTACTCTAAGCCTGCACAGGCAGGCTCAATGAGCAGATCGCCGATAACACTGATCAATGCTATGCCTATGGCATAGCATTCATCAGTGTAGAAATCAGACTAATCTATGTACAAGTCCCCCAAAGGGACTTCAAATGTTTAAAAAAAAAAAAGTTCAAAACACTATTACACTACCCCAAAACCCCTCCCCCAATAAAAGTCTAAATCACCCCCCTTTCCCATTATATAAATAAAACATATAAAAATGAATAAATAGATAAACATATAATATACCGTAGCGTGCGTAATTGTCCGATCTATTAAAATATAACAAGCGTTATTGCGACCGGTAAACAGCGTACACGAAAAGAGGGGAAAAAGTGCGCAGATTACCGATTTTATGTTACATTATATATTAAAAAAAAATCAATAAAAAGTGATCAAAACGTCCGATCTTCACAAATATGGTATTAATAAAAACTAGAGATCATGGCGGAAAAAATTACACCCCATACAGCCCCATAGGTGAAAAAATAAAACCGTTATAAGCGTCACAATAGGCCCATTTTATTAATATTTAATTGCCAAAAAAAAGTATTTCATAAAAAAAAATATATATAACATTAGAGAATCTGTGTAACCTGCATATGGTTGTGTTCGGGCTGACCTATAGAATAATAGTGTCATGTCGCTGTTACCATATAGTGCATTACGTAGACACAGGAACCCCCCAAACGTTACCATATTGCATTCTTTCTTACGATTTCACCTATTTATATCTTCATAAATAATATATTTGCAATTCCATCATACATGTTATGGTAAAATGAATGACGCCATTACAAAGTACAACTATTCCTGTAAAAAAAAAAGCACTTACATGGCTTGTAGATAGAAAACTGAGAGTGCTAGAGCTCTTAGAAGGGGAGGAGGGAAAAACGGAAACACTAAGATCAAAATTTGCGCGGTCCACTGGGTCATTTTGGGCCTGGTCCTCAAAGGGTTAAAGAGTCACTGTCGTATTTTTTTTTTTTGCAGAAATCAATAGTCCAGGCGATTTTAAGAAACTTTGTAATTGGGTTTATTAGCCAAATCTGCCATTATCTGCATGTAAAAAGCCTTTTCCCAGGTCCCCCCCTCCTTCCTCTTTTTCATCCACTCTGAAAAAACTGAAAATTGTGACTTGTTGCAGGAGACGTACCCTGTCTGTTCTAGGGAGAGGGGAGGGGGGAGGAGGAAGGAGGGAGTTAGCCGGCAGCAGAAAGCAGATAACAGAGGATTACAGGCAGGGAGCTGGGTGACAGCTGTAATCCGAGCTCAGACAGGTCACTGGTGACTGTCACAGGAGATATCCCGTGAGGGATTTGTAGATTAACTCTTTGTTGTCCTGTTTTGGTCTTTTCTTTAGCTCTCTCCATAGGAGAACAATGAAGACAGGGGGGAGAGCTTCAAACTGATTTTTCATGATAAAAATGCATTTTTCGGATAATAAACCCAATTACAAAGTTTCTTAAAATCGCCAGGACTATTGATTTCTGCAAAAAAAAATTTCACAACAGTGACACTTTAAGTTTAAAAGTCAACAGCGCTTGCATTTTTTCACCTAGAGATGTATATGAGCACTTATTTTTTGCGAAACCAATTGTACTTTGCAATGACAGGCATTATTTTTCCATAACATATGCTGCGAAACCGGAAAAAAATCATTTGCGCTGTCAAATTGAAAAAAAAACTAATTTGTTTTGATTTCGGGGAGTTTTGCATTTATGCCGTTCATCCCATGGTAAAACTGACTTGTTATGCATGTTCCTCAAGTCGTTACGATTACTATGATATATAACATGTATAACTTATATTGTATCGGATGGCCTGTAAAAAATTCAAACCGTTGTTAACAAATATACGTTCCTTAAAATCACTCCATTCCCAGGCTTATAGCGCTTTTATCCTTTGGACTATGGGGCTGTTTGAGGTGTCATTTTTTGCACCATGATGCATTCTTTCTATCGGTACCTTGATTGCGCATATACGACTTTTTGATCACTTTTTATTACATTTTTTCTGGATTTGATGCGACCAAAAATGCGCAATTTTGCACTTTGGAATTTTTTTGCGCTGACGCCGTTTACCGTGCGAGATCAGGAATGTGATTAATTAATAGTTCGGGCGATTACGTGTGCGGCGATACTAAATATGTTTATTTATTTGTTTATTTATTAATTTATATTTATAAAATGGGAAAAGGGGGGTGATTTGGACTTTTATTAGGGGAGGGGATTTTTTATTAATAAAAACACTTTTTTACTTTTTTTTTTACATGGACTAGAAGCTTGTATATACATAGCACTAATCTCTCATAGAGATCAATGCTGTGTATATACACAGCAAAGATCCATCAGATCGGTCATAGATTGCTATGGCCTGCTGCAGGCCATAGCAATCTATTGCCGAGTCGGGATCAGCGCCATTCCGACGCTGAGGCCCGGCACGGGCAGAAGAACGGATCTCACCCCCGCGATTGCATCGCGGGGGGGAGATCCGTCCCACTAGACACCAGGGATGTTGTGCATAAAGCACTTCAATGCAGCTGTCAGGTTTGACAGCTGCATTGAAGTGCTTAATTAGCCGGCGCGGCAACGGGACCCGCGCCGGCTAACAGAGGCACTGCCTGGCTGAACGTGTCAGCCGGGATCAGCGCCGTTCAGAGCGGGGTCCCGGCGGGACCCCGCTCTGAACACCCCCCGCGGCACCATGACGTATCAGATACGTCATGGGTCGCTAAGGGGTTAAAGTTGTTTTCTGAGAAATACCTTAAAATTTGACTACCTTAAAATGCAGTGGAACAGCATTCCCTTTAAAAATAGAAAAGTCACTCTCACCTGCCCCAATCCCCTGCTGCTGCATTTTAGTCGCCTTCCCCCAGTTCTGAGCTGCTGCTTTCTGCTGAAGAGACAAAAAGCTTTGTGTGAGCTTTTTACATGTCTCTGCTCTGATCTACATCCTCCCCTCCCCCCGCCCACCTTCCCAGAAGGCTCGTGTAAACAACGTTCCTGACTGTCACTGTCTCTGTAATGCAAGTAAGGTTAATTTGATGTCAAGTTGCTGGTGACCTCACTGTGATTAACCCTCCCAGCAAAGTACAGCTGTGTGGATAGTGGGAATTTGGAGTAGCGTGTCTGATGGCTACAACAAAGCAACTGAAGGATCTTTCATGCAGCCCAATTGCTCAATTTCTCATGCCATGTAAATGCACTGCAAAGGGGTCACCTATCTCGCTGACCAGAGCTTGTTTTGCGGCCCCTATGGCCCTCAGCTGACCTGTCTAATACACTGCGGAACATCCCCATAGAAGAGGCTCTAGTCGTTACACTGAATACCTTTTATTGTTGTTTAATTAAAAACATTTTAAAGAGAAATACCTTTTATAACGGCCTCATACCAACTTGTGGAGAAAGAGCTCTTCAGCCAGGTTACTGCATACACATAAAATTTTGTGGCATTTCACTGGGTCTGCTGGGGGCTGTAGTGCTCCGGACATAGGCAGCTTCCCCAACCCTAAGTGCCCTATTAAAGGGAACGATAATTGGCGAATAAGGCTGATTATTGCTCTGCATAATGCTACGTTTACACGGAGCGATTATCGGGCGAATTTTCACCAAAACGATCGAATTTGAACGATAATTGTACGTGTAAACGTGGCGAACGATGGAAAAATCGTTCATTTTGATCTTTTAACATGTTCATAAATCGTCGTTCGCAAAAAATTCGCCGATCGTTCCATGTAAACAGTCGTCACGCGATAGTCCAGCCGCCCGCCGCCCGGCCCCCTTGCTCGCAGCCCGGCCCCCCGATCATCCGCAGCCCCCTGAGCCGGCTTGATCTCCACCCCTGCCGCTGCTCTTATCGCCACCCCTGCTGCTCCGATCGCCACCCCTGCCGCAGCTCCCCGGCTCCCCGACTCCCCTCTTCAGCGCATTGATTGACTGAAGAGATGAGCCGGGAATTTAAAACGGCTCCTCTTCAGCCAATCAGTGCTCCTCTTCAGCACTGATTGGCTGAAGAGGAGCCGTTGAAATTCCCGGCTCCCCTCTTTAGCCAATCAGTGCTGCCTTGCCTTGATTGGCTGAAGAGGGGAGTCGGGAATTTCAAACGGCTCCTCTTCAGCCAATCAGTGCTGCCTTGCATTGATTGGCTGAAGAGGGGAGCCGGGAATCGGAGCGGCGGGGGTGGCGATCGGGTCGGCGCAGGGGGCTGCGGTTGACCGTGGGGCTGGGCTGCGGATGAGCAGGGGGCCAGGCTGCGAGCAGGGGCCGGGCTGCGGGCGCGCGATCGCAAAACGAATTTTCTGTACGATATATCGTACCATCTAAACGTTGATCGTTATAAAAAAAAAATCGGTACTTTGAAATCGTTAATCGTACGATCGGGCCAATAATCGCCTCGTGTAAACTTAGCTTAAGGGTCCATTTACTCAGAAAGATTATCTGACAGATTATCTGCCAAAGATTTGAAGCCAAAGCCAGGAACAGACTATAAACAGAGATCTGGTCATAAAGGAAAGACTGAGATTTCTCCTCTTTTCAAACCCATTCTTGGCTTTAGCTTTAAATATTTGGCAGATAATCAGTCAGATAATCTTTCTGTGTAAATGGACCCTTATAGAGACAAAGGGGGATCTATTAAAAGGCTAAAATGCCTTTTTTAGGAGCAGATGGGCCCGGTCGGTGTAAATATTTTCACGAATGCTCTATTTGCGAATATTTCATTTGCATTAGCCCCATCTGCGCCGGAGGGGCGGAGAGGGAGCGATACAGACTCTGCGTGTGCCGTATTTATCATTTTTCCTAAGGAAAGATTATAGTGAAAACCAAAAAGAAGCAGCCTAGTAGTACCAGGGTGGGAAGGGCCATTTTTTGGGCCCTCCCCAGCCTAATAATACCAGCCTGCTACCGCCCAGTCCAGGAACGCCAATTTCAACACTCCAGGACTACTGGTACCTTGCTCGTCCCAGTACCCCTTGTGGCATTGGGTACTGGAGTAATATTTGAGGGGGGGTAGCATTAGCCATCTATCAGACAGCTTCAAATATAAAAACTGAAAGTAAAGAATAATCAAACACAACACAATTGAGAAAAGTATTTTATTTAAAAAAGAACACCCCATTTTATAAAAAAAAAACAAAAAAAAAAACATGCTGGTCATCAAAATAGTCCAATGAATCTGACATAATCCACAGGATACCGATATCTGAAAAACAGAAGGGAAAAACACACAAAATAAATGCCAGTAGCAGAACACCCATCATTGTGACAGGTATTCTGTACCTTACAGCATGCAGCATCTTAGCAGATGCTGCCTACAGTATGGCACACAAGGGGTTAAGTCAGTGCCGAATTTACCACTAGGCACCTGTAGTCCGGTGCCTAGGGCAGCACCTTGCAGAGGGGCAGCACCAGAGAGCAGGGGGAAGAAAACAACTTTTTTTGTTTTTATTTTTGGAAGTCTCCCACCTCTCTTTCTGACCTGCCAGGAAATCTATTGCCTTTGGGGGGCGGGGGGAGTAGAGTGAGGGAGACTGGTAAGATGGTGTTATCCAGGCACAGTATGGTAGTGTTATCCAGTCACAGTATGGTGGGATTGATCAGCTCTGGTGCGGCAGTGTCAAATGTGACACCTGGAGCTATTACCTACCAATCTACCAATCCTGTGGTGGGGCATCTTCAAGTTTAGTGCCTAGAGCAGCAGCAGCTGCTAATACGGTCCTGGGATACATATGCATAGTTGCCAACAGTCCCGTTTTCGCCGGGACTGTCCTGGATTTGACAGGCCAGTCCCCACTAAGTAATGTCCTGGGTTGCCCTGGTAAGCTCCGCCCCTGTGACGTCACGCATTGAAGCCTAAGCATAGGCTTTTTGGCTGGAGGCTGTATATTCTGCCTCCAGCCACCAGAGGCCGCTCTCTCCTCCCAGCTACAGGACCTGACAGTGAGGTCACTCACTCCTGCCTCTGGGATAGAAGAGCAAGATGGCCGTGTGCTGCAGGGAGCCAGGTAATAAGGTGTCCACATGAGGGGGATTATGCTGACGGACTGGTATACACTATATACCAGTCACAGCTCTGATTACACTGGCCAACAAATTTTCAAACGTTGTTTGGTTCAGAAATAAAATTATCCATTTCTTAATGATTTTTATGTGTTGAATTCAAATATCACGAGGAAAAATGTTAATTGGCTCTAGTTTCTATGATATCGAAGCGTTCTCATGTTACTGTTTTGTGAATTGTATAGAATACAGTATAATAGCCTACACATTTATTACTTCTGCAGTCAAAAGGAAGCAAGTTTACAGTTCATAAACTTTTGAAATACAGTGGTGCCTTGGATTACGAGCATAATTTGTTCCGGGACCGTGCATGTAATCCAAATCCACTCTTAAACCAAAGCAAGTTTTCCCATAAGAAATCATAGAAATGCAGACAATTGGTTCCACACCCCCAAAATAATGATTTATTATTCTAAATAACATAGGAAACTTAGTTCTATCTGAAATCAACTACAATTTACAGGCATATCCAAGAATTTTTACAAATTACGTTTATTGAACTCTGGAATGTAGGTCTTTATTCAATGGCTTCTCGGTGCATTTACACGTCTTTTGTATTCATACATGGGATTGTCTCTGATAACTGTCCAACAGTAATCTGCAAGCATTGATGGGTTCCATGAAGGCTAGGTTCACACTGCGTTTTTGCAATTCATTTTTTTTTTTCATCTGTTTTTTTGCAAAAGAAAACTTGATGAAAAACGGATGCATTTGTGTGCATCCGTTTTGATCCGTTTTTCCATTGACTTCCATTCTAAAAAAAAAAAAAAAAACGGATCAAAACACATCCGTTTTCTTTGACGGACAAGAAAACGTAGGTGACACTACTTTTGTGTCCATTACAAAAAAAAACAGATCCTTTTTTTTTTACAATGGAAGTCAATGGAAAAACGGATCAAAACGGATGCACACAAACGCATCCGTTTTTTATCTGTTTTTTTGCAAAAAACAGATGATGAAAGAAAAACGGATTGAAAAAACACAGTGTGAACCTAGCCTTACCCTGATACATTTTTTCCATATTGGTCATTCTAATGGTGCGTTTACACAGAGAGATTTATCTGACAGATCTTTGAAGCCAAAGCCAGGAACAGACTATAAACAGGGTGCAGGTCATAAAGGCTTTGGCTTAAAAAATCTGTCAGATAAATCTCTCTGTGTAAATGCACCATTAGAGGATGCACTACTGATGATGCAAACTTTTCCCAGTATTGTATCACAGGCTGTGAGAAGTATAGCAAGTACGTCTGTATCTTGAAAATTAGAGCCAATTTCAAAATTTGAACATCGTTTTCGATCTCAGCACCCCAAAATTAGTAAAGATCAACAGTTTTCATGTCGGAACCTTTTTGGCTGTTGACCAGTGTTACCAGTCTGATTACCAGTATACTAGCCTCTCACACCAGTGTATAGTTTATAATCCCCCTCATGAGGGCACTTCATTATACCACCAGTATTATACAGTGCTGTGAGACTGCTGGTATACTGAGGAGCCCACGTGAGGGGGATAATGCTGAAGGAGATAATGCTATGTACATTGGTATGAGAGGTTAGTATACTGGAAGACTGGTAATCACAGCTGTGACTGATATCCAGTGTCCTAGCCTCTCACACCAATGTATATAGCTTTACCTCCTTCAGCATTATCCCCTCATGTGGGCCCCTCAGTATACCAGCAGCCTCGAAATACTCACTGTATTATACTGGTGGTATAATGAGGGGCAGACATGAGGGCAGTCTGCCCCAGTCACCCTCCAGTCTGCGTCAGCTACCCCAAGTAGCCCCCAGTCTGCCCCAGCTACCCCAAGTAACCCCCAGTCACCCCCCAGTCTGCTTAAAGAGGACCTGTCACCCCCCGTGACGGGTTGACAGGCTCCCGACCCCCATTAGAGCCCCCTATACTTACCTCATTGCGCCGGGTCCCACTTCCAGAGCCGGTCGGGTGACTGAGATTTCAGCGCCCGAAGCCCGGCGCGCTCGCTCACAGGAGAGGCCGATGCTCATAGAGAATGAAGGAGCATCGGACTCACCATTCATTCTCTATGAGCATCGGACTCTGCTGTGAGCACGCGCGCCGGGCTTCGGGCGCTGAAATCTCAGTCACCCGACCAGCTCAGGAAGCAGGACCCGGCGCAATGAGGTAGGTATAGGGGGCTCTAACAGGGGGTCGGGAGCCTCTCACCCCGGCACGGGGGGTGACAGGTTTCCTTTAAGATACCCCCACTCACCACCCAGTCTGCTCCAGTCACCCCCGGTCTGCCCCTAGTCTCCCTTCAGTCTGCTCCAGTCACCCCCAGTCTGCCACAACTACCCCAAGTAACCCCCAGTCACCCCCCAGTCTGCTTAAGTAACCCCCAGTCACCACCCAGTCTTCCCCATTCTCCCCCCAGTCTGCCCCAGCTGCTCCCAGCTACCCCCAGTCTTCCCAGCTAGCCCCAGTCTGCTCCAGCTATCCCAAGTAACCCCCAGTCACCCCCCAGTCTGCTTAAGCTACCCCCACTCACCACCCAGTCTGCCCCAGTCTCCCTCCAGTCTGCCCCAGTCTCCCTCCAGTCTGCCCCAGTCTCCCTCCAGTCTGCCCCAGTCTCCCTCCAGTCTGCCCCAGCTACCCCCAGTCTGCCCCAGCTACCCCCAGTCTGCCTAAGCTACCCCAAGTAAGCCTCAGTCACCCCCCAATCTGCTTGTTACCCCCAGTCACCAGCCAGTCTGCCCCAGTCTTCCCCAGCTATCCCCAGTCTTCCCCAGCTATCCCCAGTCTGCCCGAGCTATCCCCAGTCTGCCCGAGCTATCCCCAGTCTGCCCGAGCTATCCCCAGTCTGCCCGAGCTATCCCCAGTCTGCCCGAGCTATCCCCAGTCTGCCCGAGCTATCCCCAGTCTGCCCCAGCTATCCCCAGTCTGCCCCAGCTATCCCCAGTCTGCCCCAGCTATCCCCAGTCTGCCCCAGCTATCCCCAGTCTGCCCCAGCTATCCCCAGTCTGCCCCAGCTATCCCCAGTCTGCCCCAGCTATCCCCAGTCTGCTCCAGTCACCCTCAGTCTGCTCCAGTCTCCCCCCAGTCTACTCCAGCCACCCCACTCTGCCCCAGCTACCCCCAGTCACCCCCAGCTACCTCCAGTCACCCCAGTCTGCCCCAGCTACCCCCAGTCTGCCCCAGCTACCCCCAGTCTGCCCCAGCTACCCCCAGTCTGCCCCTGTCACCCAACAGTCTGCTCCAGTTACCCCCCCAGTCTGCTCCAGACACCTCCCAGTAGGGCTGGGCGATATTGGTCTAAATCAATATCGCGGTTTATCACACATGTAGCTGCGGTAACGATAATTGGCCGATAACTATAACACGCCCCTTTGTAAGCCACACCCCTTTTACAAGCCACACCCACTTGCCTGTGCCAAACTCTGGATATTTAGTTCTAAAATAGAAAAGTAACTCACTGAGCAGCAACACAAGGCTGTGAATTTAGTCTATTGTCATTATTATTTGTCATTATTAGGGGGTCTCATCAGAGTTATACAGCTACGTACACACAGGAGGGGGAGAGGTCTCTCTATATACACACAGGAGGGGGACAGGTCTCTCTATATATACACACAGGAGGGAGGACAGGTCTCTCTATATACTCAGGAGGGGGGACAGGTCTCTATACACAGGAGGGAGGACAGGTCTCTCTATACACAGGAGGGGGCAGGTCTCTCTATATACTCAGGAGGGGGGACAGGTCTCTCTATACACACAGGAGGGGGGACAGGTCTCTCTATACACAGGAGGAGGACAGGTCTCTCTATACACAGGAGGGGGGACAGGTCTCTCTATATACACACAGGAGGGGGGACAGGTCTCTCTATATACTCAGGAGGGGGGACAGGTCTCTATATACACAGGAGGGGGGGGCAGGTCTCTCTACACACAGGAGGGGGACAGGTCTCTCTATACACAGGAGGGGGGACAGGTCTCTCTATACACAGGGAGGGGACAGGTCTTTCTATACACAGGAGGGGGGACAGGTCTCTCTATACACAGGGAGGGGACAGGTCTTTCTATACACAGGAGGGGGGACAGGTCTCTCTATACACAGGAGGGGGGACAGGTCTCTATACACAGGAGGGGGGACAGGTCTCTATACACAGGAGGGGGGACAGGTCTGTCTATACACAGGAGGGGGGACAGGTCTCTCTATACACAGGGAGGGGGCAGGTCTCTATATGCTCAGAAGGGGGGAAAGGTCTCTCTATACAAAGGAGGGGGGACAGGTCTCTCTATACACAGGAGGGGGACAGGTCTCTCTATACACAGGAGGGGGGACAGGTCTCTCTATACACAGGAGGGGGGGCAGGTCTCTCTATACACAGGAGGGGGGACAGGTCTCTATACACAGGAGGGGGGACAGGTCTCTCTATATACACAGGAGGGGGGGCAGGTCTCTGTACACAGGAGGGGGGACAGGTCTCTCTATACACAGGGAGGGGGCAGGTCTCTCTATATACTCAGGAGGGGGGACAGGTCTCTCTATACACAGGAGGGGGACAGGTCTCTCTATACACAGGAGGGGGACAGGTCTCTCTATACACAGGAGGGGGGACAGGTCTCTCTATACACAGGAGGGGGGACAGGTCTCTCTATACACAGGAGGGGGGACAGGTCTCTATACACAGGAGGGGGGACAGGTCTCTATACACAGGAGGGGGACAGGTCTCTCTATACACAGGAGGGGGGACAGGTCTCTCTATACACAGGAGGGGGGACAGGCCTTTCTATACACAGGGAGGGGGCAGGTCTCTCTATATACTCAGGAGGGGGGACAGGTCTCTCTATACACAGGAGGGGGACAGGTCTCTCTATACACAGGAGGGGGACAGGTCTCTCTATACACAGGAGGGGGGACAGGTCTCTCTATACACAGGAGGGGGGACAGGTCTCTCTATACAGAGGAGGGGGACAGGTCTCTCTATACACAGGAGGGGGGACAGGTCTCTCTATACACTGGAGGGGGGACAGGTCTCTCTATACACAGGAGGGGGGACAGGTCTCTCTATACACAGGAGGGGGGACAGGTCTCTCTATACACAGGAGGGGGGACAGGTCTCTCTATACACAGGAGGGGGGACAGGTCTCTCTATACACAGGAGGGGGGACAGGTCTCTCTATACACAGGAGGGGGGACAGGTCTCTCTATACACAGGAGGGGGGACAGGTCTCTCTATACACAGGAGGGGGGACAGGTCTCTCTATACACAGGAGGGGGGACAGGTCTCTCTATACACAGGAGGGGGGACAGGTCTCTCTATACACAGGAGGGGGACAGGTCTCTCTATACACAGGAGGGGGGACAGGTCTCTCTATACACAGGAGGGGGGACAGGTCTCTCTATACACAGGAGGGGGGACAGGTCTCTCTATACACACACAGCAGACAACTGAGACAGCTCTGCTATTGTAGTGTTCATGAACTGTGACAGCTCTTTGCTATGCATGGACATAAGGAATTGAGAAACCCTTTCTAAACAAGACAGTGGCTCCGTGCAGTAACCTGCTGCTACACACTGTCCCTTCAATCGTTATCTGGCCTGGGGGGGATGATCTACATCCCTGTGGCTGGAGAGTGTACCTCCCGGAGACTGGTGACGGGGGAGGGCTGTGTTGACGGCAGCGGCACATATTAGGAAGAGGTTACCTCATGAGAGCTGCTGTTAGTTACACAGAGGGGGAGAGTTGTGGCAGCGCACAGTGACTGGAGCCTCTGGACGGGTCCCGGCAGTGATAGGAGGGGGCAGAGCGGTCACCGGGTCTTCGGCTCTGTGCTGCATGCGCTGACGGGGGAGAGAGGCCCAGGCGGGGAGCGCAGGACACTTAGAGGCTGCACTCCGCCACTGTTCTCCACAGGCTCAGTGTCCGCATCTTGGGGCCCGGGGGGAGATAATCTGGATCCCCGGGCTGTAGTGTCAGAGCTCAGTGATCCCTCATCCGATCTGCTACAGCCACGTCCTGCCTGGCTGCCGGCATCCCTGCTCAGCACACAACAAACGTGAAATACTGCAGATACCGTCCTGGCAAAGTTGAGGTCAGTTAACCGACACCAGAGACGGTATAGGTATTTTCACGGTATACCGCCCAGCCCTACCCCCCAGTCTGCCACAGTCACCCCCAGTCTGCCCCAACCAGGGGCGCCGCAATCATGAGGCGACCTGAGTCGTCTGCCTCAGGCGGCGCCACCAGCTGTCTTCATGGGGGCGGCATTCAGTGGCAGATTATAATATGAGCGGTTCGGGCGGCCGCCCACATTATAATCCGCCACTGATCGTACCATGTACCGGAGCCCCCCCGCGCCCGGACAGCATCTGTAATGAGATGCTGTGAGCAGGGGAGACTGTATTCATAAGCGCCGCGCTGTAATCAATCAGCCGCGCGGCGCTTATGAATACAGTCTCCCCCGCTCACAGCATCTCATTACAGATGCTGTCCGGGCGCGGGGGGACTCCGGTAAATGCATTCCACGTCCGTGATCCGTCAGGATCACGGAACGTGGGAATGCAGCCTTAGTCCCCCGGCTGATGTGCGGCTGCCGGAGGTGTCCCATCCTGTCTCCGGCAGCGCGCGCATCAGAGAGATCCCCGTGCGCCGGAAGTCACAGCCACAGGCGCACTGGGAGCTCTCTGATGCGCGCGCTGCCGGGGACAGGACGGGACACCCCGGGCAGCCGCACATCAGCCGGGACCAGACCAGAGAGGCTCGACGGGGGAACGGATGGCAGGTGAGTTGTGTGCTGTTTTTTGTTTTTGTTTTATCTGCTGTGCAGGGGGGGGGGGGGGGGGGGGGGGGGGACCATCTATAAGGGGGGGGGGGGGGGGGGGGGGGAGAGGGGGACCATCTATAAGGGAGGGGGGGGGGGAAGGGGACCATCTATAAGGGAGGGGGGAAAGAGGGGGACGATCTATAAGGTAGGGGGGGAAGAGGGGGACGGTCTATAAGGGGGGAGCATCTATAAGGGAGGGGGAGAGGGAAGAGGGGGACCATCTATAGGGGGGGGGGGAAGGGGACCATCTATAAGGGGGGGGGGAAAGAGGGGGACGATCTATAAGGGGGGGGGGGAAGGGGACCATCTATAAGGGGGGGGGGGAAAGAGGGGGGACCATCTATAAGGGGGGACCATCTATAAGGGGGGGGGGAAGGGGACCATCTATAAGGGGGGGGGGAAAGAGGGGGACGATCTATAAGGGGGGACCATCTATAAGGGGGGGGGAAGGGGACCATCTATAAGGGGGGGGGAGAGAGGGAAGAGGGGGACCATCTATAAGGGGGGGGGGGGAAGGGGACCATCTATAAGGGGGGGGAAAGAGGGGGACGATCTATAAGGGGGACCATCTATAAGGGGGGGGGGAA
>NW_027208663.1:0-50376 GCF_027789765.1 Dendropsophus ebraccatus
TTCAGGAAGCGCGGGAGAATGGGCAGAGGAGGGAAGACGTATATCAGGGAGAACTGCTCACATGGGGTGGCCAAGGCATCCACCACGAACGTGCGAGGATCCCGGGTGCGAAGAGATGCACGTCTGGGAATCTCCAACGCCGGCAGAGCCGAAGAAACTCCCCGGGATGAAGGGACCATTCGCCTTGATCCAGCTTTTCGCAACTGAGATAGTCCGCCGCCAATTGTTGACCCTGGGAATGTGGACTGCCGAGAGAGCTGGAATAAATCGCTCCGCCCAATGAAGAATGTGAGCGGTCTCGGTCATGACTGAGCGGCTCCTGGTTCAGATAAGCAACAGCGGTGACGTTGACGGTCTGAACTCGTACGGGTAACCCCTCAAGAGATCGGTCCACTGAGACAGGGCGATAAAGATGGGAAGACGAGCCTCCATCCGCGACAAAGAGCCCTGAGCCGTGTGGCTCTCGAAGACAGCCCCCACCCGAACAGGCTGGCATCCGTGGAGATGACCAGCCAATTGAGGGAGGAAATGAGCCGCCCGAGAAGGACCACCGGGGAGGTCAACCAACAAAGAAGCTCCCTGCAAACGGCAGGGGGGAGGAGGATCTACTTGTGGAGAGACAGAGGGGACCTGTTTCACTGAGACAGAATCGCTCCCTGCAGAGGGCGTGAGTAAAACTGAGCGAAAGGGATCGCCTCGAAAGAAGAGACCATCTTGCCCAGGACTCGCATGCAAAGCGCGAATCAAACAAGAAGAGCTGGCGCAAAGCAGAGCAACTGCCGAGCGCAGGGAGGCAACCTAGTCGAGGGGGAAGGAGAACGCGGGCCGTCTCGGTGGTGAAATTAAGAATGAGGCCCGCCGAGAAACCCAAAGGATTCCATGTGGAACAGCCGCAGGCGAACAAACTTGTTCAGCCGCTTCAAATCCAGGATAGGACGCCTTTTTTGGGGACAGAGAACAGATTGGAATAGAATCCCTGGAAGCGCTCGGAGGGGAGGACTGGAACTACAACTCCTTGAGCAAGGAGAGTCTGAACTGCCCGAAAAAGCTCGGAAAGCCGTGCCGAAGAGCGTGGGAGATTTGATGGGAAGAAACGAGGAGGTGGGATGGACACAAACTCGATCTTGTATCCTGAAGATACCACCACCCGACCCACACATCGGACACATGGGCGATCCAAACCTCCTTGAAGGAGTGCAGACGACCCCCCACCTGAGGAAGAGACTTGAGTGGGGAAGGACCCTCAGGAAAAAGACTTGGGGGCAGGACCCTTGGAAGGGCCGAGAGCGGGGCTGCCAGGAGGGCGGGGTTTGAAGGAGGGCTTCCTAGAAGAGGGAGCTGGAGGCGATATCCTTAGCAGGGTGCCGACGTGCCGGAGGCTCAAAGGAGCGTGATCGCTGGATCACCTGGTAGGCTGCGGGCGTCGGGACTGGTTTTGAGGGAGCAAAGAGTTCTTCCCTGCAGTAGCGTCCGAGATTAACTTATCCAGGCGCTCCCCAAAAAGTCTGCTTCCTGCAAAGGAAGAGAAGTCAACGCCTTCTTGGAGGCGGCGTCAGCTGACCAGGATTGTAGCCAGACAGAGCGTGGATGGCTACAGAGTGCGGCAGGGCCCGAGCAGACAAACGAGCGGCTTCCTGAGAAGCGTCGCACAAGTATTTGGATGCCTGCAGAATCTGCGTGGCCAGAGACAGGAGGTCCTCATGTGGAGAGTCCAGGGAGAGGTCATGGACTAACTGCCTGGCCCAAGAGGAACAAGTTTTGCTGACCCAAGATGCTGCAAAGGTAGGACGCAAGGCCGAACCAGCTGCAATAAAGACAGATTTGGAAAAAAGCGTCAATTTTCTTGTCCACTGGGTCAGTGAGTGAAGCCCCATCTGCCAGAGGTAGAGTAGTAGACTTGGCGAGTCGGGTCCACCGATGGGGGCACCGTCCATGCAGAGACCAAGTCAGGGCAGAAGTGAAACAAAGCCTCGGCACGCTTAGAGTATGGAATCCGACGTTCAGGGTGTTTCCACTCCTTGGCAAGAAGATCCTCAAAATCTGTGTGACTGGGAAAAACCAAGGGCTGCCGTTTATGACGACTGAAGGAGACTTCACTCTTAGATGTAGAAGGGACTCTTCCTGAATATGCAAGGTGTCCCGCACTGCACGGATCAAGGCTTGCACAGCAGAGGCCAGCTGATCCTCCTGTCAGACTCTGAGGAAGAGTCAGAGGGGTCCGAGGTCGCGGTCGCTAGGCGGCGGAGGAGGGAGTCGCTGAGACAGAGAGTCCTAGATAGATCTCTATGAGACAGTCCTCTGGAAGGGGAGTTCGGAGATATCCTGGATGGTCCCGCAGCTGGGGGCGCCTGGGAGGGCAACCGCTCATTGGAATGAATCATGACCTGAGACAGCTTAGAGAGGTCACAGATCGCCTGTGACAGGGACCTAGCCCGGTCAGGAGAGGCTACATCTGAGCTTGGAGGGGGGGACCTCCTGGGAGTTAGCACCACAGTTAAGGCATAGCAGGCAGAGTAAACCAGGCTGACCGCAGGGGAACTTCTTATTACAGCGAGCACACGCAAAGTGTGTCGCCACAGCCGCGGGAGCTAGCTGCCTAGGGGGGTCGTCCCGGGGGGCAGACATGGTAGCTAGGGCTGCCACTAGGCCTGGGTGAGCCTGACCCGGGACTGTGTCGGCCACTGGAGCTGCACTTGCACTATGCTGGAGCTGCACTGGATGCTGGAGCAGCTGCCGACTGAGCTGGAGCAGTGCCTGCCCTGGATGCTGGAGCAGCGCCTGCTGCACTGATGCTGGAGCTGCTGCACTGGATGTGGAGCAGCTGCTGCACGGATGTTTGGAGCAGCTGCTGCACTGGATGCTGGAGCAGCTGCTGCTGCACTGGATGCTGGAGCAGCTGCTGCTGCACTGAATGCTGGAGCAGCTGCTGCACTGAATGCTGGAGCAGCTGCTGCACTGGATGCTGGAGCAGCTGCTGCACTGGATGCTGGAGCAGCTGCTGCATTGGATGCTGGAGCAGCTGCTGCATTGAATGCTGGAGCAGCTGCTGCATTGAATGCTGGAGCAGCTGCTGCACTGGATGCTGGAGCTGCTGCACTGAACGCTGGAGCTGCTGCTGCACTGAACGCTGGAGCTGCTGCTGCACTGAACGTGGAGCTGAGCTGAGGCTGGGGGAACGCAGGTAGCCACAAGCTGCTGCACTGAGAAAAGTCAGCAGAGAGGAGGAGGGAGAAAACAAAGGTGGGGTCCACTGGGAAAGGAGTAGCCAATGAGAGCAAAGCAAAGCAAGCGGGCGGGAAGGAGAAGAACGGGCGGGCGTTCCGCCCCAGTGACGTCACACCTGTGCGCCGATGCGGCCTAGCTCCGGCCAAAGCCGGGGACTAAATTTATGGAGCAGGCTGGCGGTAGCGAGGCGGCGGCGCGGAGCGCCAAGCAAACGTGACCACTGGAGGAAAGGGGAGGGAGAGAGTCAGCAACCTCCCCTATGAAACTGCAGCAAAGCTTCAGGTGCGGCCCACGGTGATGCGGCCTAGCTCCGGCCAAAGCCGGGGACTAAATTTATGGGCCGGGCCGGCGGCCGCGAGGAGGCTGCGCGGAACGGCAAAAACGTGTCCATGACCCCTCCGGTGGTCCCTCTATGGAGCTACTGTGGCTGCAGGAGAGGGAAA
The DNA here is from genome assembly GCF_027789765.1 of Dendropsophus ebraccatus. Taxonomy (NCBI): domain Eukaryota; kingdom Metazoa; phylum Chordata; class Amphibia; order Anura; family Hylidae; genus Dendropsophus; species Dendropsophus ebraccatus. The sequence goes on from NW_027208663.1 coordinate 3,669, forward strand.
GAGGGCTGCGCTGCAGTGGAGGCTGGCACCAGGGTTAGAGGAGGCTGCCCTGTGGAGATTAGGGACAGCACTTGGGTGCCCTGGGACGACCCCACCCCCTAAAGAGAGGCCTAAAGGGGCTCTAAGGGCAGGAATACTCACCTGTCCAGCGTCTTCAGGTGCGCGCAGGGTCACCCCTTCGGTCACCTCGCACCTTGGTGGGGCACCGGAATCCTGCCGCAGGGAGCAGGCGTTGGGGGACAGGTGACCGGCGCAGGGAAGGAAAACTTTCCGTGCACCCTCAGGGGGACTGCGTCTGATGTGGAAGCCCACGCTGACGGTCCCCCTGATAACCTAAAAGAAAAAGAAAAGAAAACTAAAATAAAAAAGGAGATGCATGGCACCTGTGTCTACCTCCTACGGACACTAGACTAAAACTGAGTTAGCCTGGTGTCTGTAGGAGGGGTATAGCCTGCCAGGCGGAGTCACTTCTTCTGTCTAGTGTCGCCTCCTAGTGGCAGTAGCCTATACCCACTGGTGCTGTGTCCCCCAATGACAGGCACAAGAAATAACGGACGTTATTTGCCATTAAATGACAGACATTCATTTAATTTCAACATTGTGTGAACATAGCCTTTCTGTGTTTTCAATCCACTCCTGGTTTTGGTTGAAAATACTGACCAAAATACTGAGCAAAAATACTGTGTAGGAAGTATAAAATGCAGCCGTATTTTGAATCTAATAATGTGCTACATTAAAGTCTGTGGAAAAATTATTTTTAAAATATATAATTTCACAATGTGTGTACAGACTGACATTCTTCAATCGACTTTAATGTAGCACACTATTAGATTCAAATATGGTCACGTTTTATACCTCTTATTGTAATATTTTGCTTTTATTTTACTGTGTGTGAGCATAGCCTAAGACTGCTCAGAGCTTGTGTAGATCTACAAAAATATGTGCAAAAAGTAAAGTTGCACATAATGAAACTTGCCTGAAAGACTAGCTGTAAAAGTTCATACTGCTGCACACAATTTTTTGCTTGGAAAGCAGACCAGGAATCATATTGCATATATATATTTTGTTGCACTCATCGTGCTATGAGTAAAGTTTAATCTCAAAATGCGTCAGATGCCTGTATGTGTGTATATGCTGCTTCCAATCTGTTTTTAATATGGACTTAGCACTACCTTTAGAATTTTGCAAGAATCTGTGTTGTTGGACTTTTTTCTACATTGATAAAAACCCACAGCTACACCATTAAACATAATACTCACCTCCTGGCCAGATTCTGCTTTTGCAAAGAAAGGTCCAATTTTTCAATAATTTTCAGAACAGATTTTATGAGTTCATCATACAACAGTCTACTCAGAGACTGTAGTGGCGAGTTTACAGTGGGGAAAACTTCATCAGAAAATATGGATTCCTAGGGGATTAAAAAAGGGAAAGAAGAATTATAAAACCCTGCCAGGGTTTTGAAAGGGTTTTGCTGTTTGAGCAAAATGATAGGTACCCTTAAAAAAACAAAACAAAAAAAAACCACTGTTCCATTACGTGTTCCAAGGCCATAGGCCATAAATATAAGATCAATGAAGGTCTGCCTTTTGACAATCTCATCAGCAAGCTGATTGACAGTGTGGGCGTTCAGGTAATCACTGTGGCCTTGTATTGGTTACCAGGATCAGCTACTGGTATTGAAGAAGCCACAGTGATCATCTAGGTGCTGCCAGCCCCTGCAATCGTCTGCTGAAAGGGGGGTACTAATTGAATATTAATCCAGGATAGGCCCATCTTTACTAGTATCCCAGTAAAAATCTGTTAAATAACCGGAAATCTATCCTCTTTTTTGTAAACAGCAGTCCCATATGTAGAGTAAACACAATCAGGAGAATGCAGAGGAGATCTTGCCAACTTTCTAGTATGTGAAACCCATTTAAATCTGTGAGGTAACCTAAACACTGAATAAACAGAGGTGTACCTTTATCTGATCACAGTTTAAAAGATTCGGAAGAGATCAAGATAGTCCTTGTAAGTGGGAACTTTCCACTTTCCAGCACGGACCTCAGCAGAAGCAGATGGATCATCCGCCTTATTTCCATCCTAAAGCAAATGTAATGGTCAGTGATACAGAAACACACGCAGTAAAATAGCATCATGAGTGGCTGTGTAGGCTATGTGCTACAGTATTGATAGTCGCATGTGAAGTAGCGTGAACATTTAAACTAATTTAGAGCTCCCGGCATTATAATAAATCAAAATACCGGAAGCTCCGCATTCCACTCGCACATCGCTCACAGAGCTGGAAGAAAGGGGGAGAAGCTGGAGGTGTCATGGTCAGTGATTGGCTGAGTAGGTTATCACTACAGAGACGAGTCAGTGACATACAAACAACACAGGGGAACACTGGGTGCAAGTGGAGAGGTAAGAATAAGATGTTTCTGTTTTATATAAAGGGCAGCAACATATAAAAAGTGCCAGATAACCCCTTTAAGTATTATAAGGGTTTACACTTACAAATCTGACTGGCTTGGAACAAACTCTGATTAATCCTTGATGCACTGCAAGATATAAATACGGAATTCAGTTATAGCTATATTTTGATATAACATAGAACTACTTCATATTTGTGAACTTCAATGAAACAACGTAGTGACGAGCTTATCACACTAAAAACTCAGAAGAGAGCCATTTCATAACATTTCATAAACAGGGAAATTAAAGGAGAAGTCCAGCGAAAATTCTTATTAAAGTATTGTATTCCTCCCCAAAAGTTATACAAATACCCAATATACACTTATTACGGGAAATGCACATAAAGAGCTTTTTTTCCTGCACTTACTACTGCATCGAGGCTTCACTTCCTGGATAACATGGTGATGTCATGACCCGACTCCTAGAGCTGTGCGGCCTGTGGCTGCTGGAGTGGATAATATAATATCCTAACATAATAATGTACTTCATTGAAGTTAACAGGAACTTGGACGGCAGTGCACACACCACATAGAAATAACAGCTGTAACTGATTGCAACCTTCCAAAAAATGAATGCTCATTTACAACCTGCTTTTGCAAAATAGTTGTCACCTGTTCACATGATTTTATTACAACAGGTTTTTTTTTTGCTTTTTATTTTACTGTGTGAACATAGCCTAAAGCCTGTGGTATAATGGTGCGTCAAGAAATATCTGAAAGCAAATGTAGCATCAGGTACATTCAATTTAAGTATTACCCATGTATAGAACATCACCAGTGCCGCAGTCCTTTTTTTGAACGGTGGCCCGGTACGGCGCCGTTCTATTCAAGGGTACCAGGACGGGGGTGAAGCACTGTAGCCTTGCAGTACTTCACGGGTACCAGGCCAGGTGTGAAGGATTCGAGTTGTAGGAAACCCCACCCCTCTATGAAGCGGCTCCATTAGAATCAATGGAGCTGTATCATTGAGGCGCGGAAGTTTCCTCCCACTGGGGAGCAGGCCGGCAAACCTTCAGTCCTTCACCCCTGGCCCAGTACCCATGAATAGAACTGCGCTGTACACGGGAACCAGGTCGCCGTTCAAAAATAGGACTGCAGCACCAGCTTCCCGGCACCATTCTATACATGGGAAATACTTGATGGTACCTGATGGTACATTCGCTCTAACATTCATTACCTAAATGGCTGCTATTTACTAAAGGGTGTTTTCTATTAGGTATAAACATTTTTTCCATAAAGGAACAAGATTAAAAAAAAAATAATAATAATAATTAAAGGGGTAGTCCACCCCCAAAAAAATTCTTTCAAATCAACTGGTGCCATAAAGTGCCAGAGATTTGTAATTCACTTCTATTAAAAAATCTTAAGTCTTCCAGTACTTATCAGCTGCTGTTTGTCCAGCAGGAAGTGGTGTTTTCTTTCCAGTCTGACACAGTGCTCTCTGCTGCCACCTCTGTCCATGTCAGGAACTGTCCAGAGCAGTAGCAAATCCCCATAGAAAACCTCTCCTGCTCTCTAGACTGTAAATAATACAACTTCCTGTTGGGCATACAACAGCTGATAAGTACTGGAAGGCTTGAGATTTTTTAATAGAAGTAAATTACAAATCTCTGGCACTTCATGGCAGCAGTTGATTTGAAAGAAAATTTTTTTGGGTGGACTTCCCCTTTAACTGTACACTCATTAGATTAAGACCGCTCTGATGTTGCCAGACATTAAATACATTGCACACAACACTGCAGCCAATCATTGTTCTCAAGGTTTATGTGCCACACGTTGAGGAAGGGGCCAGTGATTGGATACATGGTCACATGCACATGTATGCAAGGTTAGCACAGCTTTTACTGTGGTGGATACCGCAGTAGCAGAGAACTGAGGAGGTAACTAAACAATTTTTTATACTTTACTCTAGCCCCAACCAGAGGCGTTAGGAAACCATCAGGAGTGTCTTCAGGACCAACAGGAGGACCCCACACACACAAACACACGGCAGCAGTCCACCCCTGACCCGGACAGTGCACTTCTTTATCCAACCCTTCCATCCCCTGCCGGCAGTATGATCTTAAATCACAGTAGTGTAGTGTACTTTGCAATGACAGACTTTATTTTCCCATTAAGTATGCTGCAAAACCAGAAAAAAAATCATTTGCGCTGTCAAATTGACAAAAAAACTGAATTTGTTTTCATTTCAGGGAGCTTAGTGTTTACGCTGTTCACCCTGGGGTAAAACTGACTTGTTATAAATGTTCCTCAAGTCGTTACGATTACAACGATATGGAACATGTATAACTTTTATATTATGTGATGGCTTTAAAAAAATTCAAACCATTGATAACAAATATATGTTCCTTAAATCGCTCCATTCCCAGGCTTATAGCGCTTTTATCCTTTGGTCTATGGGGCTGAGTGAGGGGGTCATTTTTTGCGCCATGATGTGTTCTTTCTATTGGTACCTTGATTGCACATAGGCGACTTTTTGATCGCTTTTTATTACATTTTTTCTGGATTTGTTCCGACCAAAAATGCGCAATTTAGAATTTTTTTGTGCGCTGACGCCGTTTACCATGTGAGATCAGGAATGTGATGAATTAATAGTTCGGGCGATTACGCTCGCGGCGATACCAAACATGTTTATTTATATTAACTTTTTTTTTTTACTGTAACTAGAAGTCCCCCGGGGGACTTGTATATACACAGAACTGATCTCTCATAGATTCTCAGGATCGGTGATAGCCACTGCTATACTGGATCATATGCCCCAGTCCAAACCAAGTGGGACAGTGAGTATGACCGCCGGAACCTGTGCCCATCAATTACTACATTTGCATACTAACAATATATGTGTTGCCTAATTATTGCCATATATTACTGAGCACCTACATACTCCTGATGATGTCAATAGTACAGGTTGACTGAAACGCGTTGGTTCGGGTGTATGGCAGCATTGAGTTTGTAACAGCTGGATTTGGCTGTAGTGATCGAAATAGGTCAAGTTTTGAAGCCGGTTGAGGCTGTAGTGGCCGACAGGGGTCTATTATTTATCATTGATTGTACTGACCAACAGGGGTCTATCATTTATCATTAGGATCAGACTGGTCACCGATTATCTGTTACTGACAGGGGTCATTCTGACTTATGTGACGGATTGTGACAGAGGTCATTCTGACTGATTGTTGTCATAAACAAGAGACGAACAGCACTTTCACAGACTGTCTAGTGACAACGGACAAAATCACTGTCTCTTCTTGTATAACGTTATATATGATTATTGATTTTGGAGACCTATTATTTGCTAACTGCTAGTGATTGATAACTACCAGTAGCTTATATTTACAATAAACATTCTTATTACGCATAGCCCTATTGTAGTTGTATTTTTTCTGATTCGTTTTGTATATACACAGAAAAGATCCATTAGATCGGTGATACATTGCACTGCCTGCTGCAGGACAGTGCAATGTATTGCCAAGCCGGGATCAGCGTCATTGTGGCGCTAAGTCCCAGGACGGCCAGAAACTCGGATTCCCCCCCCCCGTGATCACATTGCGGGGGGGAGATCTGTCCCACTAGACACCAGGGACATCGGGAGCACAACATCTAAATGCAGCTGTCAAACCGCGGCAACGAGACCAGTGCCGGCTAATAGAGGAACTGTCCGGCTGTACATAACAGCCGGGAGCAGTGCTGTTTAGAGCGGGACCCCTCTCTGAACTCCCCCCACGTCACTATGACATATCAGATACGTCATGGGACGCTAAGGGGTTAAGTTAGGTTGTGTTCACACATTGCTGGGGACAGTGATTGGCAGAGCAGCTGGTGGCCGGTCAGGGTAGAGACTGGAATAGCGGGAAAGGCCCGAGGACACCAGGGAACGTGATGAGGTGAGTTTTTCCCTAAGGTTTAAGTTTTTTTTTTATTATTTGTATAGCGCACACAGATTCCGCAGCACTTCACCTATCTGTTTCACCTATCTGTATGTCTTTGGGTGTGGGAGGAAACCGGGTACCCGGAGGAAACCCATGCAAACATGGAGAGAACATACAAACTCTATGCACATGTTGCCCTTGGATTTGAACCCAGGACCCCAGCGCTGCAAGGCTACAGTGCTAACCACTGAGCAGCCCATATTTTACACTAAAGGAAAGGGCTGCAGTGACACCGATAACAATGTCTGTGCAGCCCAGGCTGCCCGATAGTCGTCCCGTGTAATTGCTTAGTAAACAAGAGCAATCTAGCAGATCATCGCTCGTTTACAGTTTATGATCGGGCCGTGTAATGGGACCCTAAGGCACAAAAACACTCAAATATTATAAGCAACTGACCTATCCCCATATTTCTAAAGCAAGCAAAAAATTCAAAGAAACAAACATACATTCTGTAAACTCTAACTCACTACAGATTTTGATTTATCCTGTATCATAAGACAATTTTAAAACTTTGAACTTTATAGAACGGCACTAGCATGCATTATTACCAAAAGTGTATCCCAAAAGTCTAAATACATAAAACTAAAAACAAATGAATTAAAAAAAAATTATAAACTCACCAACAGTACTAATCAGGCTCCAAAGAACAGGTCCCTTTCCCGCCAAAGACAGAAACACCTTTATGATTGACCTGCTGCAAGAAGGCTGCATTTTTAAGCTGTATTGTGGAAATGTTTCAATCTGAACAACCAAGAGGCGCTCAAGTACAGGAGTGTATATTTCAGGGATCTGTAGAGAAAGCACAGTACAATTTGTGGTTAACATAGAACATCTTCTGTACTTTAACCCTTTGAGGACCAGGCCCAAAATGACCCAGTGGACCGCGCAAATTTTGATCATTGCGCTTTTTTCCCTCCTCCCCTTCTAAGAGCTCTAGCACTTTCAGTTTTGTATCTACAGGCCATGTAGTGGATTGTTTTTTACAGGAATAGTTGTACTGTGTAATGGCGTCTTTCATTTTACCATAACATGTATGACTGAATCCCAAATATATTATTTATGAAGATATAAATAGGTAAAATCGTAAAAAAAGAATGCAATATGGTAACGTTTGGGGGGTTCCTGTGTCTACATAATGCACTATATGGTAAAAGCGACATTATACCATTATTCTATAGGTCAGCCCGAACACAACCATATGCAGGTTACACAGATTCTCTAATGTTATATATATATTTTTTTTATGAAATCCTTTTTTCTTGGCAATTAGTTAATAATATAATGGCCCTATTGTGACGCTTATAACGGTTTTATTTTTTCACCTATGGGGCCATGATCTCTAGTTCTTATTAATACCATATTTGTGAAGATCGGACGTTTTGATCACTTTTTATGAATTTTTTTAATATATATAATGTAACAAAATGGGTAATCCGCGCACTTTTTTCCCTCTTTTCGTGTACGCCGTTCACCGTTCTCAATGCTGCTTGTTATACTTTAATAGATCGGACAATTACGCACGCTACGGTATATTATATGTTTATTTATTTATTTTTATATGTTTTATTTATATAATGGGAAAGGGGGTGATTTCAACTTTTATTGGGGAGGGGCTTTGGGGTAGTGTATTGGTGTTTTTAACTTTTTTTTTTTCTTACACATTTGAAGTCCCTTTGGGGGACTTTTACATTCACTACTTGGATTTCTACACTGATGATTGCTATGCCATAGGAATAGCATTGATCAGTGTTATCGGCGATCTGCTCATTGAGCCTGCCTGTGCAGGCTTAGTGCAGCAGATCGCCGATCGGACCGCATGGAGGAAGGTAAGAGACCTCCAGCGGTCCGTTTTAACGATGGGTAAGTGACTTTAAGGGGTTAATGACACACGGCAGCGCGATCGCTGCAGCGTGTCATTACCGGTGATGTCCTGGCTGCTGGCTGCTGACTGCAGCCGGCCACCACCTGCTGTGAAGCGTGCTCCGCTCCAGAGCGCGCTTCATAGCCGGAGAAACACCCAGGACGTAGAGCTACGTCCAGGGTCGTCTGGTGACAGACTTCCATGACGTAACTCTACGTCCTGGGTCGTCTAGGGGTTAGAAGGCAATAATTTTCTAAGGTAGTATTTTACATCCATGTTCAAAGGGTTTTTTTTAAAGCGTAACTGTCATTTCAGGGTAATTTTTCTGAAAACATTAAATATCAACAGTACAAGCGATTTTAAGAAACTCTGTAATAAGTTTTATGTACTAAAAGAGTTTCCTTCTGGACTGAAAAAGCAGTCTCCCAGCCTCCCCCCTCACATCAAATGAAGCAGGATTTCTGTCTCCATTATGTGGCTATGGAGAGGGGAGGGGCTGTTAGGAGTGACTGAGCACGGAGGATTTCTGCAAAGCACAACACCCTGCAATCTTCTCTCAGTAAGTTCATAGATAAGCACTGACCTTTCTGACCCCAGAATCCTGCGGTTTAGGTGCCCAGAGAGTCTACAAACAGCTGACCTTCATGTCACCTCTTCCTGCTCCCTCATCTCCCTCGGCCCCTCCCCCCTTCATAGGGTTACAATGGAGAGAGCAGAGCTCGTCTTCACTGGCTTCTCTGTAATGAAGACGTGTTTGCCTGATAATGCACAGATAAGAAGTCAGGGGGGGGAGGCTGGGAGATTGCTTCTTGAGTACAGAAAGAGGCTTTTTTGGCTGATAAAACCTATTACAGAGTTTCTTAAAATCGCTTATACTACTGATTTTTGCAATAAAAAAAACATGACAGTTACTCTTTAACCCCTTAGTGACCGCCGATACGGCTTTCTACGGCGGTCACTAATGGGCCTTATTCTGCTGCCATCAGCTTTTTACGGCGATGGCAGAGAATAAGATTGCGGGGCCGGGACGGCCCCCACCCCATCCCCCCGGCTACCGGAGGTAGCTGAGGGGTTGGGGCAGTGTGGGGGGTCCGTCCCGGCCCCCCCCCCTTAACGACGATAGCCGCGATTAACGTTATATCGGCGGCCGTCGGTAAAGGGGGTTACCGGTGCCGCCGCCACCTTTCATCTCCCCCCGCCGTGAATCTACGGCGGGGGGAGATGAAATAAGTGTATATCAGACCCCAGATCAGACCCCCCTAGTGCCCCGATAACTAACCCCCCTCCCCCGGCGGCCATCATTTCCAAGATGGCCGCCGCCATCGCTGTGAACCGACTAACGTCGGTTCACAGCGATTAAAAAGTTAAAATGAATGAAAGCCCCATGCTCTCCGCCACCGGAGGTAGCGGAGAGCATGGGGCAGTCATCGGGGACCCCCCTGTGGGGTCCCGGTACAAGCGATCAGCGGTATATACTATATACCGCTGATCGCTTGTACCATGTGCTCCTGGCACTTTTTATCCCCTGTCACCATAAATGATTGGTGACAGGGGATAAAAAGTGATGTCCCCCCACCCCCCAAGTCGCCCCCCACCCCCCCTGTCACCCCCGTCCCCCAGTCACCCCCCCCTTCCCCATATACTCACCGGAACCCACGGAGCTCCTTCCTCCTCGACGTCCTGGCTGGTTATGAAGTGCGCATGCGCTTCACAACCAGCCAAGCTCTGAAAATTTAAAGTGACAGAGACCAATTTGGTCTCTGTCACTGAACTATGATTACTGTGATAGAAAATATCACAGTAATCATAGTAATACAGTGAAAATGAATGTATAAAGTACAAAAAGTGACAAACATACAAAAAAATAAAACACACACTTTTTATTATAGTAATAATTACAGTTTACTCCCAAATTACCCCTAACCCCTCCCCAGATTACCCGTAACCACCGCACGTTGCCCGTAACCACCGCACGTTGCCCGTAACCACCGCACGTTGCCCGTAACCACCGCACGTTGCCCGTAACCACCGCACGTTGCCCGTAACCACCGCACGTTGCCCGTAACCACCGCACGTTGCCCGTAACCACCGCAAATTGCCAGTGACCCCCTCCAGATTGCCCGTAACCACCCCAAATTACATGTACCCACCCCAGATTACCTATAAGCACTTCAGTTTATCAGTAACAATCCCAGATTGTCTGTAACCCTTCCAGGTTGCACATAACCCCCCCAGGTTCCCCGTAATCATGCCAGATTACATGTAACCCCCCCAGATTGCACGTAACCACCGCGCGTTGCCTCTGACCACGCCACGATGCCTCTGACCACGCCACGATGCCTCTGACCACCGCACGTCGCCTCTGACCACCGCACGTCGCCTCTGACCACCGCACGTCGCCTCTGACCACCGCACGTCGCCTCTGACCACCGCACGTCGCCTCTGACCACCACACGTCGCCTCTGACCACCACACGTCGCCTCTGACCACCCCAAATTGCCAATGACCCCCTCCAGATTGCGGTGCCCATGTCAGATTACAGGTACCCACCCCAGATTGCCTATAAGAACTTCAGTTTATCCGTAACCACCCCACATTGCCCGTAACCACCCCACGTTGCCCGTAAGCACCCCAGATTGTCAGTAAGCACTGCAGGTTGCGCGTAACCACCCCACGTTGCCTGTATCCACCCCAGATTGTCTGTAAGCATTGCAGGTTGCCCGTAACCACCCCACGTTGCCTGTAACCACCCCAGATTGTCTGTAAGCATTGCAGGTTGCCCGTAACCAGCCCACGTTGCCCGTAACCACCCCAGATTGTCTGTAAGCACTGCAGGTTGCCGTAACCACCCCACGTTGCCCGTATCCACCCCAGATTGTCTGTAAGCACTGCAGGTTGCCCGTAACCACCCCACGTTTCCCGTAACCATCCCAGATTGTCTGTAAGCACAGCAGGTTGCCCGTAACCAGCCCACGTTGCCCGTTACCAGCCCACGTTGCCTGTAACCAGCCCACGTTGCCTGTAACCAGCCCACGTTGCCTGTAACCAGCCCACGTTGCCGTAACCACAGCAGGTTGCCCGTGACCACCACACGTTGCCCATAACCACCACACGTTGCCCGTAACCACCCCGCGTTGCCTGTAACCACCCCACGTTGCCTGTAACCACAGCAGGTTGCCCGTGACCACCCCATGTTGTCCGTAACCACCCCAGATTACCTGTAACCACCTCAGGTTGCCGTAACCACCCCTGGTTGCCCGTAACCACCCCACATTACCTGTAATCCTCATTTTTTTTATTTTATTTTAGTAACTGCGCTATTCTAATAACCATTACTAGCTGCGGTTTTGCTCCTGTAAATTGGCGCTCCTTCCCTTCTGAGCCCTGCTGTGTGCCCGTACAGTGGTTTATTGCCCACATATGGGGTACCGTTTTACTCAGGAGAACCTGCGTTACAGATTTTGGGGTACGTTTTCTCTCCTGTTCCTCGTCAAATTGAGAAATTTCAAACTAAACCAACATATTATTGGAAAAATTCGAGTTTTTCATTTTACTGGCCCAATTTTGAATACTTTTCCTCTAATACCTGTGGGGTAAAAAATGGTCACCACACACCAAGATGAATTCTTTGAGGGGTGCTCTTTCCAAATGTGGTGACTTTTGGGGGGAATCTATTCTGCTGACACTACAGGGGCGCTGCAAACGCACCTGGCGCTCAGAAACTTCTTCAGAAAATCTGCACTGGAAATGCTAATTGGCGCTCCTTCCCTTCTGAGCCCGGCTGTGTGCCCATGCAGTGGTTTATGCCCACATATGGGGTACCGTTCTACTCAGGAGAACCTGCTTTACATATGTTGGGGTGACATTTCTCTCCTGTTCCTCGTGAAATTGAGAAATTTCAAACTAAAGGAACATATTATTGGAAAAATTCGAGTTTTTCATTTTTACTGTCTACTTTTGAATACTTTCCTCAAATACCTGTGGGGTCAAAATGCTCACCACACCCCAAAATAAATTCTATGAGGGGTGCACTTTCCAAAATGGGGTGACTTATTGGGAGATTTTACTCTGCGGACACTACAGGGGCTCTGCAAACGCACCTGGCACTCGGAAACTTCTTCAGCAAAATCTGCATTGAAAAAGCTAATTGGCGCTCCTTCCCTTTTGAGCCCTCCTGTGTGCCCATACAGTGGTTTACGCCCACATATGGGGTACCATTGTACTCAGGAGAACCTGCGTTACAAATTTTGGGTACTTTTTTCCTCTTGTTCCTCGTGAAATTGAGAAATTTCAAACTAAACGAACATATTATTGGAAGAATTTGAGTTTTTCATTTTACTGTCTTCTTTTGAATACTTTCCTGTAATACCTGTGGGGTCAAAATGGTCACCACACACCAAGATGAATTCTTTGAGGGGTGTACTTTCCAAAATGGGGTGACTTATGGGGGTTTTCTCTCTGCTGACACTACAGGGGCACTACAAACGCACCTGGCGCTCAGAAACTTCTTCAGCAAAATCTGCATTGGAAAAGCTAATTGGCGCTCCCTTCCTTCTGAGCCCTGCTGTGTGCCCATACAGTGGTTTACGCCCACATATGGGGTACCGTTGTACTCAAGAGAACCTGCATTACAAATTTTGGGGTGCTTTTTGTCTCATATTCCTTGTGAAAATGAGAAACTTTAATCTAAACGTATATATTATTGGAAAATTAAAATTTTCCATTTTTTTACTGCCTAATTGTGAATACTTTCCTCCAGCCCCTGTAGGGTTAAAATGCTCATTATACCCCTAGATTAATTCTTTAAGGTGTGTAGTTTCCAAAATGGGGTCACTTATGGGGGTTTTCAGGATACCAGACTTCTAAATCCATTTAAAAAAAGAACTGGTCCCTAAAAAATCAGTTTCACGAAAATGTGATAATTTGCTGATAAATTTCTAAGCCCCATAACACCCTAAAAAAGTAAAATATGTTTACCAAATTATGCCAGAATAAAGAAGACATATTGGTAATGTGACTTAGTAACTAATTTATGTGCTACGACTTTCTTTTTTTAGAAGCAGAGAATTTCAAAGTTCATAAAATGCAAATTTTTTTTATTTTTCATGATATTTTGATGTTTTTCACAAAAAACACACAAAGTAGTGACCAAATTTTGCCACTAACATAAAGTGCCATATGTCACGAAAAAACAATCTCAGAATCGCTAGCATACGTTAAAGCATCACTGAGCTATAAGAGCATAAAGTGAGACAGGTCAGATTTTGAAAAATTAGCCTGGTCATTAAGGCCAAAACTAGCTGCAGCACAAAGGGGTTAAGTGTACCAATCATTCTGCTCAAGCGGCAGGATATCTTCTCCAAACTACGGCAGGTATACAGTACGTTCCTAAAGTGAGTGGTGTACGTAACTGCATTATATTACACTTCTAATGCAATCTATGGCAGAGTTTCAAAAAGATATCCTGCCACGTAAGCAGAATGGTGGGTACACTATAAAGTACAAAAGGGCCTATTGTCCATTAAATAACAGATCAAAAAATCAAAGACTACCAAATCAGTGTTTGCTAACCAAAAGTTGTTATTTACTGTACTTACAGTGTCCATGTAAAGAATGACACTTGCAATGGCCTGCAGGAAGTTTGGTAGCTGATATACATTGTCATCTTCTGTCTCAGCCTCTGTTAGGTACATTTGCTTGCAACGCTGAATTAGTTCAATATACATAAAATCCACATCCTTGGCATTTACTGCTTTGCATGGCTTTAGAGTAAACAAAAAAAGTACAACATTGTATCAAAGACTCTAAACAAATATTTTGCAGCTGTTACGCTATGAGTGCATTTTCATAATATTTTTGAGAATGGTACTGAACCGAAAAATAGGAAAATCATACCGCTGCAAAAAGCCCATATCCTCGAATAGCAATAAAGAGCTCCTTGCTGGAAGAATCCATCTTTCGTATGATCTTATAAAACTGTTCCATGAAGTACTGTAACTTGCCTTTGTGAGCTATAGCATCATTAGTAACCAGCGATGCTATCTAAGAAAGACCATTAAACATTTCAAGTCAATAAATCTGAACAATAACACTTTATTTACATGATCACTTAAAGGTTTAGTATGAGAGCTGTTTAACAAACAGCAAAAATATTGTTAGGTGCGATCAAAGGTACATAGTTAAACCATTCCTAAAATGTTTTGGAAAAGGTTTTGCTGCATTTTTATCATAAAGTATTGGCTTATAAGTTTATTGTATGCATTTGGATCATTATAATGTCTTTAGATAATAAAAAACAGTTTTTTTTTCAGCGTACACACATTTTGTAAAAAAAAAACAAAAAAAAAAAAAACATGCGTTTTGATCCGTTTTTAATGGAAGTCAATGGAAAAACAGATTAAAACGGATGCACAAATGCATCTGTTTTTTTCATTCATTTTTTGCATAAAACGATTGCAAAAACACTCCCTTCCCAGTATTTATTTTGTATGTTAATAAACCTCATAATAAAGAATGTATCATCAGGGATCATAAATTAACGTTGCTGCAGCAACAATAATTTACAGTGCGGCTGCGGGAGGGGGTTAACATAGTCCATCTATGAAAGTAAGAATCACAATGTTGGTTCTGCACAGATTATACTATTCACCTGACAAAATCACAAAAGAAAATAAAAAAAAGTATGGAAAATAATGTAGATGTGCAAATAGTATGGAAATGTGGTCAAATTTAAATCTATTGAAATGAGGAGGAAAAATACACATACTTGCTTTAAGAAGGAATCCATAGCAGCAAATGCGGTTTTCTTTACTTCATGATTTAAGTGGCTGCACCATTTAGACATTACTTCGAAAACATTCTGATAGTTGTCCATAAGGTAGGTATTAAACTGGGAAGCATGCTGAGCTAGAAGATTTAGGCCAGCTGGAGATTATAAAGACAATATGTTAATTAAAAACAAAAAGTAGATAGATGACAGATCTATACTAACTGAGATGAAAGCAAGTTGCCCTATCTTGTTCCTTAAACCTAGAAGACAGACCTCTTGGATTTGTATTATATACCAGTTTCTTAGACATTAAGTCATGAATAGGCCCTTGCCTAATTAATCTAGCACACAACTACTTTCATTCAAAAACAGTGCCACTCCTGTCGTCAGGTTGTAAGTGGTATTACAGTTTAGCTACATTCACTTCAATACAACTAATCTGAAAACCGCATTCAAACTGTGGAAGGGATAATGCTGTTTCTGGAAGAAAGCAGCCATGTTATTCTAAGCCTGGGTAACCCGTTGTATAAGACTCCTGTCAGTAGGTTTATGCTGCCCTATGTAAGAGTAGCACAAACTAGTGACACAGAAGCTAAACAGAATGACGTCTCACTTATGTTGTTCTATGAAATAAATAGCTGAAATAACTAGTCCTCTCCATTATGTGTTTGTCCTGAATATTCACGAGCACCAGCACACTCTGCTCACCGGCCGCTGATTGACAGTAGTATATCTATACTTTGTATAAGCAGACAGCTGTCTATCAGCAGCTAGAGGGCCGAGTGAGTGGTGTGGCATGAAACCCATATGAGGTGGCCTGCTGAGCAGAATTATTCAAGTGATACACCGACCTGTTCGGCATTTCTTCTGCTGCCCTCATTTAAAGCTCCCAGCAATACTGAACACTGTGGTCAGTGGTCAATTTGATTGCGGGCACACCCGAATGTGCCCGCATTGCAATTAAATCAATTATGTTTTTCCGACCGATACTTCAAGTGACACTGTCACCCCTTTTTTGCATTTTGACATCTCTACACAGGTGTAAAGGGTAAATTTTGCAGTTTTCATAGCTTATTTTATATCATACGTCATGCTGCTTATTCAAGTAAAAAGTGATCTTTTATCAACTGCAGATTGTGTTAAGTGGGTGGAGCCTCACGGGATTAGCGCCACTTAGCCCTGCCCACCTCACCACCGTTGGCCCCGCCCCCTTGACGCCCATTGGTGGGCCGACCTAGAAGGGGTGGGGACTAGACCTTTAGGCCAGCCTGTTCCAATGGCCGACAAGGGGGCTGGGCCACGTTGATGCGGTGGGCGGGGCTAAGTGGCGCTAATACTGCAAGGCTCCGCCCACTTAACACAATCTGCAGTATTACACAAACTTTCAGTATCGACCGGGTGAACATGTAAGACATCGGCCGTTGTTTGACATCACTGCGTCAAACAGCCGCTGTTCTTACACAGGCTGTATTCACACATGCATCTAAAACCATACCCCCTTGTGTTTTCCAATGGATGCAAGACATTGCTCGGACTTTCAGCAACAGCTTGGGGCCACTGGAGAACACAAATGGGCATGGTTTTGTGTGGGAACAAGCCAATGTATAGGCTGGTAGTGCTGGTAACTCACAATTATTTGGCTTAATTTCTGGAAAGGTGACACCACCACCCTCCCCCGCCAAATTGCTCCTTGGGTAACCATAGTGAACACTAAGTAATCTATGACACTTAAAAAATGAAGAATGGGGAAGGCGTGGTGTCACTCCTCTAGGAGTATTATTTTGGTAGGGGACCTCTCTAATACCCTATAGTTCTTTGTAATTTGTATAGTCCGACTATTAGCCATAGTAGCCAGAAAGGTTGACTCTCTGACATTTCCCCTCCTTTTTGTGGGAAGAGGCTTCAATGTCCCCTTAATCCAGAGTTTAGATAGATTGTTCCACTCTTTAATGCAAATGTCACAAAAATTTTGCCAGCTAATTTGTTGCCACGGGCTCTTTGATCTCTGGCCTATAACTATCCCTCTGATAAGGCATACACCTTTTTTTGTACCCACGCTATAATTCACACAAGGCTTGACTACTTTTTGAAAACATCTTAGGTCTGAGGTTGACTGAACACTCTGATATTATGGGCATTACCTGGTCGGACCACTCCCCAGTCCTTTTAGATCTTAAAGGGGTACTCCGGAGAAAATCTTTTTCTTTCAAATCAACTGTTTACAGAAAGTTGTATAGATTTGTAATTTACTTCTACTTAACCCTTTAGTGACCGCCATGCTGCCTTTTCACAGCGGTCACTAACCGGCGTTATTCCGATGCATACGCCTTTTCCCT
The DNA here is from genome assembly GCF_027789765.1 of Dendropsophus ebraccatus. Lineage (NCBI taxonomy): Eukaryota > Metazoa > Chordata > Amphibia > Anura > Hylidae > Dendropsophus > Dendropsophus ebraccatus. The sequence goes on from NW_027208663.1 coordinate 21,014, forward strand.
GCGGCGGCAGAGCATTAGCTGTCAGTGTAAACAGCTAGCAGCCCCCTATAACTTCCCGGAGCGGAGGATCCGGGTAGTTTAAACCCGTTAAATGACGCTGTCCAAATCTTCACAGCATTATCTAACAGGTTGCCTGTGGGTCCCGATGAGCGCCGCGGTCATACTCACGTGATCGCAATGTCCCGCGGCGCCGTCCGGTCCCCCAATGTCGCTATGGTGATCCCGGGGGCCTAATGAAGGCCCCCGGGATCACCTTGGAGATGCCTCATGCTGACAGGCATGGCTGTGCTGAATGCCTGTCAGCATGATGCATAATACAATAACAAAAAAATGTGCACCAAACACAAACCCCACCCCCCCCACCCCCCAAATAATAAAAATGCATTACATTCCCTATACACAATAAATATTATTACATAAAACAGAACAAAAACCACAACCAGCTCTATTGCGCAAAAGATAAGAACGCTATGGATCTTGCAATGTGGCAACAGTTTTTGTGGGTTTTGCTAGGAAGATAGTTTCTTTTGTGCCAAAGTAGTAATAGTTAAAAAAAACCTACACAAATTTGATAATCGCCGTAACCGTAGTAACCAGAGAATACATGTATTATGTTATTAGTGACCGCCGATAAAAATTTTTACGGCGGTCACTAATGGGCTCTATTCTGCTGCCATCAGCTCTTTATGGCGTTACCACCCCAGATTGCCCGTTGCCACCCCAGATTGCCACAGACTGCCCGTATCCACTTCTGATTGCCCATAACCAGACCAGATTGCCCATAACCACCCAGATTGCCAGTTACCACCCAGATTGCCACAGACTGCCCGTAACCACCCCAGATTGCCTGTCACCACCCCAGATAGCCAGTAAACACCCCATGATTGCCACTTACCACCCTAAATAGCCAGTAAACACCCACAGATTGCCCGTAACCAAAATGACACTCCTTCCCTTCTGAGCCCTGCCGTGTGCCCATACAGTGGTTTATGCCTACAAATGGGGTACTGTTTGTACTGAGGAGAATCTATGTTACAGATATGGGGGTGCATTTTCTCCCCAGTTTCTAGTGAAATTGAGAAATTTTAAACTAAACAAACATATTATTGGAAAAATTCAATTTTTAATTTTTTACGGTCTAGTTTTGAATACTTTCCTCTAATACCTGTGGGGTCAAAATGCTCACTGCACCCCAGGATATAATTCTTTGTGGGGTGCACTTTCCAAAATGGGGTGATTTTTGGGGGTGTTCTATTCTGCTGACACTACAGGGCTCTGCAAATGTACCTGGCGCTCAGAAAACTTCTCCAGAAAAATCTGAAAATGCTAATTGGCGCTCTTCCCCTTCTGAGCCCGGCTGTGTGCCCATACAGTGGTTTATGCCCACATATGGGGTACTTTTCTACTCAGGAGAACCTGTGTTACAGATTTTGGGGTCCTGCTATATCATGCCCGTAAAACAATTCTACTGAATTGGAAACCTCCTAAGCGTCCTACTTTGTCCCACTGGCTGAAACTGGTAGATGACGATTTGGAAATGTATATGTTACGTATTCGGCTAGAGGCACCCCTAAAAGGTTCTATCACATTTGGGAACCTTGGTTATCTGCTTAAACAACTTTAGCTGGGTTGAGGGATGAGGCAACAGCTCCCGAGCAATGTATGAATGGAGTGATCGAATGAATAGTACATGTGTTTTCTCTGATTGTAGAACAGGCCCTAAAACAATGTTGAGGACTTTGATTTAGTTTATACCTTGCTGACACATCCTGGGCACACCTTGCTTCGTTAGACACTCTGTTGCATAGGCCGCTGTATAATAGTGAGGTTGACCTGCATATTTTCCTTTGATCTGAGGGTTGAAAATGTACTACTGCTGTACCCTTTTGCTCACTAGTATGGATGTTTTGTCTCTGTTGCTATTAGTTTATGCCTTTTACTGTTAATTCTTAAAAGCAATAAATAAAACCTTTAAAAAAAAATGCTCATCATATCCCAAGATTAATTCTTTAAGGTGTGTAGTTTCCAAAATGGGGTGAATTATACAAGTATACAAGCCTCCTAAATCCACTTAAAAAAAAGAACTGGTCCCTAAAAAAAAAAATCAGTTTTGGAAAAATTTATGAAACTTGATAATTTGCTGATACATTTCTAAGCCCCGTACACCCTAATAAGGTAAAATATGTTTACGAAATGAAATCAGAATAAAGAGGACTTATTGATAATACGACTTCGTAACTAATGTATGTCATGTGACTTTCCTTTTTAGAAGGAGAGAATTTCAAAGTTCGTAAAGTACAAAATTTTTCAAATTTTTTCATGATATTTTGAGGTTTTTCACAGAAAACACACAAGACAGTGACCAAATTTGCCACTAACATAAAGTGCCATATGTTACGAAAAAAGAGTCTCAGATCGCTAGCATACGTTAAAGCATCACTGAGCTATAAGCGCTTAAAGTGAGACAGGTCAGATTTTGAAAAATGAGCCTGGTCATTAAGGCCCAAATAGACTCAGTCCCTAAGGGGTTAAAAATATCCAGTCTTCCAGTACTTATCAGCCACTGTATGTCCTGCAGGAAATTTTGTTTTCCTTTCAGTTTGACACAGTGCTCTCTGCTGCCACCTCTGTCAAAGCCAGGAACTGTCCAGAGCTAGAGAGGTTTCTATGAAAAATTTGCTGTTGCTCTGGACAGTGTCTGTACTGAAAAAGAAAAAGTCAGCAGAGAGCACTGTGTCAAACTAAAAAGAAAACATTTCCTGCAGGACATACAGCAGCTGATTAAGTATGGCAAGACGTGAGATTTTAAAATAGAAGTAAATTACAGGATCTGTATAACTGCTAAAAAAAAAAAAAAACACCCCTCGCAGATGACGCTGATCTCAAAGCACAGCTATATAGTGGGAAACATATCTGGGCAGGAAGCACCATTATGAAACATTGGCAGATTGTCTTATCTCGCATCAGTCTATGTAGAGTATAAAAGAAAACCAGTTTAAAAATTTAATGCAGTGGTTCCCACAAGTCCCTGCTACGTGCTGGAGATGATTGGCAATCTGGGGATGAACTGGGTTCTCTAAAGTGTTTTTCTTGAGTTGTTTGTTTGTCTTTGTATGTAGTCTAGTTTTATTTGTTGTCTCGTGTTCTTTTTTACATATATTAGTTCTGGCATCACAATGTCATTTTCCGTGTATTTCAGCACTAGGCCTAGCTTAGCCAGCTAATTGTCTAGGTCTATACCTGGTTGAATTCCTCTCTGAAGAACAATCTGGGAAGCATTTCATCTCTTAGGGTACAAACACACTTGCCGGATCCGCAGCGAGTCCCTCGCTGCGTATTGCAGCGAGACTCTCTGTGGATCCCGGCCCTATACTTTCAATGCCAGACAAAACTCGCAAGCAAGGGACGTACATCCCTGCTCCGAGTTGGTCCGCAGCCCGCCCCGTTAACCCCCAGCCGGCTGGACACTATACATTACCGGGTCCCCGCTCCTGCTTGCTTCGGCGGTTTCTCGGGCAACGTCCCGCCCGGCCAATCAGTGCGCTGCCCTGCCGCAGCGCACTGATTGGCCGAGCGGGACGTGCAGACAACGGGAGCCCCGAAGCAAGAAGGAGGCGGGGACCGGTAATGTATAGTGTCCAGCCGGTAAGGGGTTAACAGGCGGGCTGCGGACCAACTCGCAGCAGGATGTACATCCCTGCTGCGAGTTTGTCTGGCATTGAAAGTATAGGGCCGGCATCCGCAGCGAATCTCGCTGCCGATCTGGCAAGTGTGGTTGTACCCTTATAGTGTTTAAGCAATATTCTGAACCTCTTATACTTTTCTGTGGACCTTCATGCAAAGTGTTTTTTTAGGATGCTGTCTGTTCTTGCGAAGCTAGGGGAGCCCAGGGTGCTACTTTTAGTATGGTCCAGTGCTCACGTGCATTTGTAAAATTATGCATTTTACACCAGTTTTATGGGCAAATGGCTACCAATTTGTTGTGGTATCGTACACAAGACACGGCTTAGAAGCAACTGCTATGTACTAGCCACAACTTATTAGAGCCATCTCCATTATTTTTACTAGTCTTTCCTCAACCATTTGTACTACATGCTGCAGTTTTCACCCTTTACTCTGTTAACAGTATCAAAAGGGGCAAGTCTGGTAAAAATAAGAAAGCAATGTGCATATACTACAGTCTAACAAAAGACGAAAATAAAAACTCACCTAAAGGCACAGCGTATCTCTTTAGGTCAATCTACAAAAAAAAGAAACAAAGAAATAATGTATAGAAATAACTTGATAATATCGCTGTTATTATTTGTATTACTGTACCTGAGGATTTATTGCCTTCATTGTTAGTCAAGATTTCTTTAGAGGTCCTAGCATCTGACAGGAAAAAAAATAATCTGATGCCATTTCATAAGTCATAAATTAGCATGAATGCATGCAAACTGTACAGCATATTAGATTTTAACTCCTTATAGCTCAAAGGATCACTATTTCATTCCAACAACTTTACCTTTTCTTTATGCAGCTTTTTTTCAGGACAAACTGTAAATATTTTACAACTACTATTCCAAGATAAAGCAGGCAGCAAGCGTCTCTCCCTGCTGTCAATCACATCAGACTCCTTCGCTTTAATACAGTCTATAAAGTAAGGAGTTGGCCAGGAAGCGTAGCACACTGCGTGCGATTCCCTTGGCTGTATTTCAAGATAGCAACAGATCGCAACAGACAGACAGACACTTTTCAATCAGAAGCTCATAAGACAACTCAAAATTCCCTACAAATGACAGTAGCGTTTTAACTATAAAACTTGTTTTTAAGGTTGAACTGGGGGGACATCTGCATTTTTAAAATGAAAGAAACTTTCACTTTCAGATGTTAAAGTAAAATCTGCTGGATGTTTTACATAGTGAAACTAATTTCAGAACCAGGAGGAGATAACCCTTTAATTGGCAAACCTTTAGATCTATAAACAACTTCCTGTAGGCCACAAAACTTGTGGCTATGTCTCATATACACAAATGAGCAGTAAGGGCTTATCATCCAGCATTTCCATCCGCTATGACTGCTAGCCTCCCCCTCCTCTGGCATGGAGTTAATCTAAATTTTGGGCACTTGAGATGATCTGCCCTGCCCTGTGCCAATTGCTGCTTATTTCCATGTATGAAAAAAAAGCAAACTGCTTGTCTTATAAGCAGAAGTTTATAAATCTAAGAGTCTGGCCTATGAAGGGGGCTTGGGTCATAGCCCCATATTCTATATTGCTTGTTTAGAACACACAATAATGTACAATAAAAAGACAGCAGCTTACCTTCCTCTACAGTTTTTGTAAAATTAATCAAGAGTGCAGATAATCCTCTCAAACATCCAGCTACCACTGAAAATTTAGGCTGTCTGGGTGGATGAGGTCATCTAGAAGTGTGCAGTAAAATTGGAAAAATAATACTTATTAAAGACAAAAAACAAAGCAGACATAATTTTTGAAACATGTGATCAAAATTTCAACATTTCTATAATGCAAATACAGGATTTTGTGGAATTAATAATGAGGAAGGCTGCCTGATAAAAAGTAGTTTAACAGTCTATGATCTGACAAAGTCACAGCACAATGCATTATCTTAGATACTTGCAGAAAGGCAATTAAGACTTTATATGTATATACCTACAAACCTGATGGCCGGATTCAGCCCCAAGGTGCAAGTAAACCAATGGATATCTTTGTTTACAAATCAAAGTATTCTAGGCATGTTTTTTATAGCTCACAGGCCCTTGGGTGCCAACCTCTTCTTTTCTGTGTACTGTACAATGCATATAGTACACATGTAGACACTCTGCTGTATGCCCTAAACACATCACACATGTGCAAAACCACAGAGCATGCAGAAGGAAAGCATGGCGACAAGAGGACAACCCTCTGTACATCAATCACACTGCTTTTACTTAAGGCCCTGTTACACAAAACGATTAATCGGCCGTTTACGGACGATAACAGTCTTGTGTAATAAAAGGCAACCATCTGCCGACACGAACGATGTCGGCTGATCATTGCTGTCATTTGTCTTTCAACATGTTTAAAGACAAATGACTAATATAGCAGCGACATGCTGCTCTCGTTTAGAGGAATAGGAGCGGCGGCAGCAGACCACTGCTATCTGCTATCCCCTGGCAGTTCCTTGCCAACACGTGTAATAGCGCAGGCAGCAAGCGAGCGCTGGCAGCGCTCTCCGTCACCACGTGTAATAGGGGCTTAAGCTGCTTTTTATTGTACATGTTACGGCTGAAAAAGCTATTCAAATTTAACAAATTCAAGCGTTAACATATCTTTTAAAGTACCCTGTCCCTTTAATTCTCCCAGATAGGCTCGAAAGAGATTTTCAGAATTGTTCAGCATGTCACTGGGCTGCACTTCACCCAATATTCCTAGAAGCTCATACACTTTTTCTAAAACTATAGAACATATGAATATAATTTAGAAGACATCACATGGCACTGACAAACATAAGAAAAAAACATGATTCTAAAAGCAACCAAATGAGCAACTATTGGAACAGACAATACAACAAATAAGACTGGATCTAATTTCCATGCCTTTTTTTTTTTTTTTGGCTCAAGCACCTAAAAGGGATTTGGCCACCATGGACTCTATCCAAAGGATCAAGAAAAATGTGTCATGAAAACAGGACTTCTGAAGCTCTAGTCTTAATGGAGCAGCATTGCACATACTCAAGAGATGCTCCAATCATTGTCTATGGGGATGCCAAAGACAGATGGCCACAACACTGTTCTTGTAATTGCAGAGGGGAGTTTGTATCAGTGGTCCATATCTCTCACTATTACACACTTATATTGATTGTGGAAAAATATAACTTACCTATGTAAACTGATGACATTCATGTCTATAAGAATGCACTATTGGCCCCATACACTTTAGATGAAAGTAGGTCAAACATAGCATTTTCGGTGGGGCCAGCAAACAGTATAATTTGTATGGCAGCCTCTGGATTCCTGACCTAACAGCTGTCTGGCAGTCTTACGTTCCTTCTTCCCATTCAGAACATGTAACGCTAAGCTGAGCCCAAGATTCAAATGTATAGGAAAATTGGACAAGATAGCTACAGAAATGTTATCTGCTTAAGATGATTTTGCATTCTTACCAAGGTCTCTCATCAAAAATGTATTGAAAACGTGAAACACCTTACCTGTATCTGATAATTTGCTTTTATTAGCAAGTTCACTATAAAATTTATTGAAAATTTCGCCAATTTGAAATTCTTCAATTGTGTACGATTTCTTCAGAAGTTGCAATAACTGAATTAAATTAAAAAAAAATTTCATTAATTTCATTAAACAATTTCATGACTTGAGGTGTTCTGAAGTTTCACATGGTTTTAAAAAAGGGAATTGCCAACTGAATAGGTGATCCCTAGGATAAGGGTGCGTTACAGAGATTTATCTGATGGATTTTTAAAGCCAAAGCAAGAAATAGATTTGAAAAGAGGAGAAATCTCAGTCTTTCATTTATGTCCTGTTCTCTGTTAATAGTCTCCTCCTGGCTTTAAAGTGTCACTGTCGTACTTTATTTATTTGCAGAAATCAACAGTCCAGGCGACTTTAAGAAACTTTGTAATTGGGTTTTATTAGGCAAATATGCCATTATCTGCATTCAAAAAGACTTTTCCCAGGTCCCCCCCCCCATCCCTTCTCTCTTCCATTCACTGCTCATTAGCAGGAAATTATGTCTTGTTGCATCAGACATGCCCCTGTCTGTTCTATGGAGAGGGAAGGGGGGAGGAGTGAGATTAGTCGGCAGCAGAGAGCAGAGAACAAAGGATTACACAGCTGGGAGCTTTGTGAAAGCCGGTATTCGAACCCCATTCTTGAGCTTTTTTTAGGGGACCTAAGCTTGGTACAGGGAAGGTTATGTGAAAACTTGTCAACCTCAGAAAGTGATAGAAACACCATGGAAATTGACAGGAAACAGCATGCATGGATGCCTCTGAGGCTGCCTAATTGCACCATTACGCCAAATTCTGGGCAACAGCAGTGCAGTGATCACACAGTGAACCATTAAAACAGAGGTAGCATATGAACCACCCCAAAATTTAGCCCAACACAGCATGGCAGTGAGAATACAGGGAACCATTAAAACAGAGGTAGCATATGAACCAACCTAAAATTTAGCCCGACACAGCATGGCAGTGAGAACACAGGGAACCATTAAAACAGAGGTAGCATATGAACCACCCAAAATTTAGCCTGACACAGCATGGCAGTGAGAACACAGGGAACTATTAAAACAGAGGTAACATATGAACCACCCAAAATTTAGCCTGACACAGCATGGCAGTGAGAACACAGGGAACCATTAAAACAGGTGGCATATGAACCACCCAAAAAAGCCTGACACCACGGAACACCACGGAAATGGACAGGAAACAGCAGGGGCAGCATGCATTGATGCCTCTGAGGCTGCCTAATTGCACCTTTATGCCAAATTCTGGGCAACAGCCTGGTGGTCAACCTCAAGACAATAGTGCTGACCAAGATGGGCAAGGCACATGCGACCAAGTTCAAAGGCCTGAAGGTCACTTTAAAAGGTCAAAGGCCTTGGAGAGTATTCCCCTTCCAGTGCCTGACAAGCTGACTGCTCCCCTCCTCCCCCCCCCCCCTTAATAACTTGTCTTTTTTAAATTACTAGACTGACCAGCGCTGGAGCATGACACCCCCTGACTACTTTAGCAGTTGTGGTAATTTCCCAGTATCATGTCAATCACCACTTCTCCCCACCGCTTCTGTTCTGGCGATCAAATTTAAAATTCATTTTTTTTTTTTATTATTTATTTTTGAAATTTGAATTATAATTTGATTTTGAGTTTGAATTAAAATTTGAGTTTGAATTGGAATTCGTTAAAATTTAGGGTTTGACGATAACATGGTACGAAATGGACAATACAATCATCCAATAAAAATAGCCGGATTATGGCTAGATTTAGCCTCACACCCTCATGCAGTTGTGCATGAGAGGCAAAATCATTGGAGGTAGGGACGAAGAAATAACAATACAGTCTTCTTAAGAGGCCACGTAATTTGAATGAATACACTTTTAATCCTTTAACCTCTTAAGGACATGACGTACCGGTACGTCATATGTCCTCATTAGCACTTCAAAGCGGGGCCGCGTGGCGGCCCCGCTTTGAAGCGCCGCGGTCCAGGGTGCCGCGTGTAGCCCGGGACCGCCGCTATTAGGGGGCACAGTCTGATCGCCGTGCCCGCTTATTAGCTAATCGGAGGCAGCTGTCAAAGTTGACAGCTGCCTCCGATTACCGGAGGCAACCTTTCCCTGGTGTCTAGTGGGGGAGATCGCTCCTCCGGGACGTTGTCTCCGTTACTGATGCCGGCCGGGGACTCGTCCAAGATGGTGCCGTCCCCGGCTCGGCACTCGTTTACTTCTGGCTGCAGCAGCCGGAAGTAAACGAGTGCCTATCTCATTGATCTCTGCAGCATATCTATGCTGCAGAGATCTCAATGAGAGATCAAAGTATATATACTAGAAGTCCCCCAGGGGGCTTCTAGTGTAAGTGTAAAAAAAAAAGTGTTGTTTATAGTAAAAAGCCCCCTCCCCTAATAAAAGTCTGAATCACCCCCCTTTTCCCAGGTTTTAAATAAAAGTAAACAAATAAATAAACAAACATGTTTGGTATCGCCGCGTACGTAATCGCCCAATTAATTAATCACATTCCTGATCTCGCACGGTAAACGGCGTCAGCGCAAAAAAATCCCAAAGTGCAAAATTGTGCATTTTTGGTTGCATCAAATCCAGAAAAAATGTAATAAAAAGTCGTATATGCGCAATCAAGGTACCGATAGAAAGAACACATCATGGCGCAAAAAATTACACCTGACACAGCCCCAAAGACCAAAGGATAAAAGCGTTATAAGCATGGGAATGGAGCGATTTTAAGGAACGTATATTTGTTAACAATGGTTTGAATTTTTTATAGGCCATCAGATACAATATAAGTTATACATGTTATATATCGTTTTAATCGTAACGACTTGAGGAACATGCATAACAAGTCAGTTTTACCCCAGGGCGAATGGCGTAAAAACACAGTTCCCCTAAATAAAAGAAATGCGTTTTTTTTTTTTTAATTTCACCACACTTTGAATTTTTTTCTGGTTTCGTAGTGTACCCAATGCAAAAATTCAGCCTGTCATTGCAAAGAACAATTAGTGACGCAAAAAATAAGGGCTCATATGGGTTTCTAGGTGGAAAAATGCAAGTGCTATGGCCTTTAAACACAAGCAGGAAAAACCGAAAACGCAAAAACGAAAATGGGCCCCGTCCTTAAGGGGTTAAAGGAGAAGTCCGGCCAAAATTATTTTTTTTATATGTTATTACTTATGGAAAGTTATACAATTTTCTAATGTACATTAATTATGGGAAATGCTCATATACTGCCATTTCCCTTAATTTAGTGTATCAGGAAGTGTTAGAATTCTCTCAGAACCAGTGACGTCACAACGAAGGGTGTAATTCCTATGGAGTGTCCAGCAGGGGGCGCTCTCTATATAGAAGTCAATGAGTACCATTGACTTCTATATATAGTGCGCCCCTGCTGAACACTCCATAGGAATTACAGTGTATGTAATGTAATGTTATGCACTGTACTTTTGTGACTTCATGAATACATTTATGGAATACTTTGGGGAGCAAGTGTCCTTGCTCCCCAAAGTATCCCATAAATGTATTCAATGAATACATTTGCAGGGCACCGAGCAGGGAGGGAGAGAGGTGCCATCTACCTCCCCCCTCCCTGCTCGGTGCTGGGAACATATACAAAGTACTACTCCCCCATTATCTGCAGATAATGGGGGAGTAGTACCTGTGCTATCCCTATCACCGCCCGCGCCGCCGCCACCGCCGCTCACACAGGGGCTGCTTTTCATGCCCCCCGCCGCTCCCTCTCCTCCTCCCGTCTTCAAATTACTATCGCGCCGCTGATTCCCTGCTCCTCACTATCCGGCCGGCCGCTGAGTCCCTCCCGCATGCCCGTTCATTCGCACGCCCCGTTCCTCACACTATCTGGCCGCCGCTCTGCTCTTGCATGCCGGCCGTGTCAGCCCGCCCCCACCCGGCCGGGGACACCAGGAAGCGCCGTGCTCCCGGCCGGGGTGGGGGCGGGCATGCAAGAGCAGAGAGCGGCGGCCAGATAGTGTGAGGAACGGGGCGTGCGAACAAACGGGCGTGCGGGAGGGAGTCAGCGGCCGGCCGTATAGTGAGGAGCGGCGCGGGCGGCAGGGAATCAGCGGCGCGATAGTAAGTTTGAAGCCGGGAGGAGGAGGGGAGCGGCGGGGGGCATGAAAAGCAGCCCCTGTGTGAGCGGCGGTGGCGGTGATAGGGATAGCAAAAGGTACTACTCCCCCATTATCTGCAGATAATGGGGGAGTAGTACTTTGTATATGTTCCCAGCACCGAGCAGGGAGGGGTGAGGTAGATGGCACTTCTCTCCCTCCCTGCTCGGTGCCCAGCAAATGTATTCATTGAATACATTTATGGGATACTTTGGGGAGCAAGGACACTTGCTCCCCAAAGTATTCCATAAATGTATTCATGAAGTCACAAAAGTACAGTGCATAACATTACATTACAAACACTGTAATTCCTATGGAGTGTCCAGCAGGGGCGCACTATATATAGAAGTCAATGGTACTCATTGACTTCTATATAGAGAGCGCCCCTGCTGGACACTCCATAGGAATTACACCCTTCGTCGTGAAGGGAAATAGCAGTATATGAGCATTTCCCATAATTAATGTACATTAGAAAATTGTATAACTTTCCATAAGTAATAACATATAAAAAAAATAATTTTGGCCGGACTTCTCCTTTAACCCCTTAAGGTCAAAGCCAATTTCGTTTTTGCGCTTTTGCTTTTTTCATTTTATGTTTAAAAGTCCATAGCGCTTGCATTTTTTCACCTAGAGACTTATATGAGCGCTTATTTTTGCGAAACCAATTGTACTTTGCAATGACAGGCATTATTTTTCCATAAAATATGCTGCGAAACCGGAAAAAAATCATTTGCGCCTTCAAATTGAAATAAAAAACCAATTTGTTTTGATTTCGGGGAGTTTTGCATTTACACTGTTCGCACTATGGTAAAACTGACTTGTTATGCATGTTCCTCAAGTTGTTACGATTACAACGATATGTAACATGTATAACTTTTATATTATGATGGCTTTTAAAAAATTCAAACCATTGTTAACAAATATATGTTCCTTAAAATCACTCTATTCCCAGGCTTATAGCGCTTTTATCCTTTGGTCTATGGGGCTGTGTGAGGTGTCATTTTTTGTGCCATGATGTGTTCTTTCTATCGGTACCTTGATTGCGCATATACGACTTTTAGATCACTTTTTATAAAAATTTTTCTGGATTTGATGCGACCAAAAATGCAAAAAAAAAAAACTTTTGAAATTTTTTGCACTTACGCTATTTACCGTGCGCGATCAGGAATGTGATAATTTAATAGTTTGGGCAATTACGTGCGCGGCGATACCAAATATGTTAATTTATTTGTTTATTTATTAATTTATATTTATAAAATGGGAAAAGGGGGGTGATTTGGACTTTTATTAGGGGAGGGGATTTTTTATTACTAAAAACACTTTTTTACTTTTTTTTTTTTTTTTTACATCAACTAGAAGTCCCCCTGGGGGACTTGTATATCCACAGCAATGATCTCTCATAGAGATCAATGCTGTGTATATACACCGCAAAGATCGATCAGATCGGTCATAGATTGCTATGGCCTGCTGCAGGCCACAGCACTCTATTGCCGAGCCGGGATCAGCGTCATTTCGACGCTGAGGGCCGGCCCGGCCAGAAGAACGGATCTCCCCCCTGCGATCGCATCGAGTGAGAACCCAGTGAACTCTCATCACCCACTGACTGCGTGAGCTGCATAGTTTGGGCATGGGGATAGATCAACTGCTCCGGTTGCTCAGACTCAGGGAAGGGTCCAGAAAAGAGTTCCTGGGAGCATGTTGGATCTTAATCCCTCCTTTCCCTGGAGGGGCAAGGCTGTGGGAAAGGAGGCTGAGCTGCTGGAGCAAGGGTTTCATTCCCTTGGCTAGCGTGGGTGGACTGCGTGGAAGACTGACTGGTGGAGAAGTTACTGGACACATTATCCACTATCCACATGATCACCTGTTCGCCCTGCCCAGAATCATGGCCTCTGCCCACTGCATCGCTTGGAACCCCACACCCTTGGCCCTTACCCCTGGGGTCCACCATTTTATAGACACTGCACAGTCAAGACTGAGATAGCTGCACTACAGATCACAGCAAACCAAGAAAATATATTACTCAGACTACTTTTGGAGGTAGTCGTATATAGTCTGTGTGTAAGTGGTGCTATACGGTGTGCCATGTCTTACACAGGACAGTGAGCAGTGAGGTTGGATATGGCTGCACTAAAAAATAAAGCAACCCTGTAGACTGGCTGCAGATGACAAAAGATACTGGTCACACTAGTTTTTGGAGGTTGTCGTATATAGTCTGTGTGTAAGTGCTGCTATATGGTGTTTGCCACCCTCTTACACTGGACAATCAGCAGTGAGCTTGGACATGGCTGCACTAAGAAACAATAAAAGCCACCCTGATGACTGGCTGCAGATGAGAAACCAATCGAATATCGGCCATTACAGCCAATAACTGGTTAGTGTAATAGCTCCTGTTAAAGGAGAAGTCCGGCCAAAATTTATTTTTTATATGTTATTACTGATGGAAAGTTATATAATCTTCTAATGTACATTTATTATGGGAAATGCTCATATACTGCTATTTCCCTTAATTTAGTGTATCAGGAAGTGTTAGAATTATCTCTAAAGCAGTGACGTCACAACGAAAGGTGTAATTCCTATGGAGTGTCCAGCAGGGTGCGCTCTATATATAGAAGTCAATGAGTACCATATATACTCTATATATAGTGCGCCCTGCTGGACACTCCATTGGAATTACAATGAATGTGTATGTAAATGTAGTATACAGTGTTTTTGATTGAATACATTTATGAAATACTTTGGGGAGCAAGTGTCCTTGCTCCCCAAAGTATTCCATAAATGTAAGCAATCAGTACATAACAGTAAGCCCGCCGATAGCATAAGCAGCTGATGGGAGAGTAGTAGAAGGGTTATATCTCCAAGATCGCCACCGCTGATGCCGCCCAGGGGAGCCGCTAATCACTGCAGCCATAATCCCCCTCCTGCTGCTTCCTTACTCTCTCGGAGATATAACCCTGCTACTACTCTCCCATCACCTGCGCATGCTATGAGTAGGTGGGGAGAATAGTAGTTCGCCGCCGATGCTGCAGGGGGAGCCGCACGTCACTGCAGCCATCATCCCCCTCCGCTCCCCCCTCCTGCTGCCTCCTTACACTCCTTCCTTCCTGATGGCTGACTCCCCGCCCGGCTGCCGCTCTCCGATCACACGTGCCGGCGGCCGGGCGGGGAGTCAGCCATCAGGAAGGAAGGAGTGTAAGGAAGCAGCAGGAGGGGGGAGCGGAGGGGGATGATGGCTGCAGTGACGTGTGGCTCCCCTGCACGGCAGCATCAGCGGCGGCGGCGAACTACTACTCTCCCCACCTGCTTATAGCATGCGCAGGTGATGGGAGAGTAGTAGCCGGATTATATCTCAGAGAGTAAGGAAGCAGCAGGAGGGGGCTGATGGCTGAAGTGATTAGCGTCTCCCCTGCGCAGCATCGGCGGCGGCGATCTCGGAGATATAACCCAGCTACTACTCTCCCATCACCTACTCATGCTATGAGCAGGTGGGGAGAGTAGTAGTTCAGTAGTCCAGAGCGGCGGGCAGTCGGTAGCGGTGGGCGTTCCGCTGACATCTTCTATTGGCAACCCAGACGATCTTTAGCTCCTCCCACACCCCCCAGCTACATTATAACATGGAGGGGGAAGGGGTCAAGGGGGATAAGTGAGCAGGAAGGGACAGAACCAGCTTGTGTAGTTTGGAGACTGTCTGGGCACATAAAAACCTGGATTCACAGGTCAGAAAGGTCAGTGCTTACCAAGGGAGCTTGGTGAAAGAAGATTGCAGGATGTAGTGTTTTGTACACTGCTGACTTTTCTCCTTTCTGTGCTCACTCACCCCCCTTGATACCTCCCCCCTCAATAGAGCATAATGGAGACAGTGAGGGGGGAGGTAGGAAAACAGCTTTTCAGATACAGAAAAAAAACTCTTGCTTAATAAAACTTATTACAAAGTTTCTTACAATCACTTGTACTTCTGATATTTATTAATTTCTGAAAAATGACAGTTATGGTTTAACTATTAAGAAAATGATGGTAAGAATACCCTTTTAAGATCAGATTTATATACTGCCCAACAACCACTTTTAAGTGGTATTATTAGTAGTAAAAGAAAATCCTCTCTCCTAGACAACCTCTTGTTAGACAGTAAATATTGGTAATAACAAGGAAACATCCAATAACTGCTGTAGGGTAACAAAGTACAATTTTACATTATTGTTTTTATACTTTCTTTTAAATAATTTACAATATAACAAATATAAAAAACAATATAAACTTTTATAACATAACATACAAAAAACATGAAAGAAACAACTCTATATGCAACACTTATCAGGATTACCTTAATAAGAAGATCTAATGCAGCTACTTTACACTTTGCATATTTTTCTTTTGTGTATAGGATCACACAAATCCTCTGAAGGAAAAAAAACATGAAATGAGTCACAAGATTACTAAGCAGAGATTCACATTGTGATTTTACATTGCCAGATCTGTTTTACACCAACTATGTCACATCTGTAAAGGTTCCCCCCCCCCACACAGTCAGCTGTGAACACCCAGACCCGACCAAAGGTGCTGACAGTGTGCAATAGGTGGTAGTACACTAGTGAGCTGGTTACCGCTGGATATTTCTTCAAGAGTTACATAAAAAAAAGAGGACAGCAAGCTCAGCTGTTTTTGTAATCCAGGCCAACCATCCTAACCAGGGTGGATAGGTCAGAGACCTCTATTAAAGGGGGTATCCAGCAAAAATCTTTTTCTTTCAAATCAACTGGGGTCAGCAAGTTGTAATTTACTTCTATTAAACAATCTCAAGTCTTCCCATACTTATTAGCTGCTATATGCCATGCAGGAAATTTTTTTTATTTTCAATCTGACACAGTGCTCTCTGCTGACATCTCTGGCCGAGACAGGAACTGTTCAGAGCAGGAGAAGGGAATCCCTATATTAGGCTACGTTCACACGTAGAAAAAGTGGCAAAATTCCGAATGCCGCCAGCCTCCCTGTCATGATGACAGTCTATGGGAGGCTCACACGCCTCCTCTTTTGGCACTGAAGAATTAACAGGGTGGCTGGCGGCACTCCGCCGCAGAATTCCGACACTTCTGCGACGAGTGAACGTAGAATAAAACTTCTCCTGCTCTAGACAGTTCCTTTTTCTGCCAGAGATGTCAGCAGAGAGCGCTGTCTGAGACTGAAAATAAAACATTTCCTGCAAGAGGTCCAGCAGCTAATAAGTATGGGAAGACTTAAGATTTTTTAATAGAAGTAAATTACAAATCTATATAACTTTTTGACACCAGTTGATTTGAAAGAAATAGATTTTCACTGGACAACCCCTTTAAACATTTTTGGCACATTCTGTAAATATGCCATACCTATAGGAAAAACCCCAAAGTTGTACACACTAGCATAAGTGACATTAGAAAATGCATATGTCAAGCTTACCTTGATTTCTAAAGCATATGGCTGTGAATTCTGGTCTATTTTCTCAAGAAATGTGCACAGGAATTTTAGTGCTTCTTCTCGACAGTCTCGATACTATATGTAAATAGAAATCCCATTATAAAACCAGAAAATTGAAGCGAATACATGAAGCTTAAAAGAGAACGTGTCTGGAGTTTTATGCTACCCAAACCACAGGCAGCAAGAAACAGACATGCCAAACACTAATGTATTTCAGAGAAACAATAGCTTTAGGCCCATTCAGGTTATCTAGGCTGTACCAGCTGACTGCCCGACATCCTACTATACTTCATGGATAGATCTTTCCCAATATAGAAATAGGGAGAGGCTTGTGAGCCAAGCCCCGAGGGGGAGTATAAGCCATCTGGGACCATCCTGGTTACTAGTTACCATGTACCCAGCTTGTTTCAAAAAGTATTATTTTTCTAAAATGCAGCATTGTGTAGAGTTGTAATGAAGGAGCCCAGTTCATGCTATCCATGGCTCGAGTAGCATGAAACACCTGACCGATTCCCTTCAAGCAAAGGCCTAGGTCCACCTCTGTAGGTTTGCTCCCATATAAAGGATCTTTGAGCGTGCTATGATCCATATGGTTCTCCCAATCAGAGGTTCATTCTTACTAATCCTTTGTTTTGAATAGAGCCTTGGGTATGGCACATGACCAGCGGCTCTATTCATTCCTAGGGAGCAGTCATCTAACCTGCTGATAGTTGACCTTTTGCGGATCAGTTCATACCAACTTACTTCTTCAATGCTTAGGGATTTGTGGACAAACACAAGCAGGCCATATTGCTTAGAGAAGACCAAGGATGTATTCAATGCTAAAAATAAAAAAAATAAAAACCATGTTTACAGTCGACTACAATGATTTTCTTCAGTCTAGTTCATAACACATCACAATTTATTGACCGTTGCATTCGTTGTGGAATCCTGACCAGAATTAAGCAACAAAATACAGTAGAACATTTTATGTTGCCAATAAATTCTTTTTAATCTACCATTCAAATTCCATTAAAGGGGTTGGCTGGTCAGGACTTCTTTTTGCTCTATGGCAAAATAACATACAATCCCCTCCCTGACTCCCACCCTTACCTGGGAAGGTTTGCTACAGAGAGGTAGGATTACAGGATGCACAATTATGTGTATATAAAAGAGTTGCTTTTGCATCCACCCTACAGCTGCAGTGATTGTGTTTCCACACATACGCTCCGAATGTGAAGAAAACAAAGCCCTTGTTTCTGCCCAATAACTGTGTGATATTACCAAACATCCTGGTAATATCGCACATATTCTGATCAAGTAACTTTTGTCTTTTAAGTTGAGCACTAGGGATGAGCGAATGAGTTTAAAGGCAGCCAGCTGACAAGTTGATGGCCGAGCTTAGGGAAGCACTTTGCCAGCACTGTAAATTCGCTCATCCCTATTAGGGTATGCTCACACTGAGCAAAATAGGCGGAATTCCGCCTGTTTCAGTGTGCCATAGCATCTCTATGGGAGAGCACGCTCCTTCGCTGCCGCCGCTCTTCGCTCCAAGGAGTAAGAACATGGTTTGTACAGGTAGATATAATATGTGCAGAATGTAAGCTTGAGAATACTGCTGAGAACTCTCTATATAAAAGGGGGTGACAATATCACATCAAACCATGTGCTTCTCCCAGCTATAATGATCAGTGTGGGTCTGAGCACTAAGACCCCGACTGACCAAAACCTTTGATAATTTTTTTTTTTTTTGAAAGGGCAATGAGGCCAACATTTTATTTATTTTTTTGGGCACAAATTGAACCAAAATTCTGTTTGGGAATAGTCAATTTTTTGGGGGAATAGTCAATTTTTTTTTTTTACTGTGAACATAGCCCAAATGTAGTCACTATTAGGGTGCCTTCACACGTACCATAACGCTGCGTATTTATCGCTGCGATTTATTGCTGCGTGTTTGGTGCAATTTTTAAATGCGAGTTTTGATTTTCACATGATTTTCATGTGAAAATCAAAACTCGCATGTAAAAATCGCACCAAACACGCAGCGATAAAATCGCAGCGATACGGTACGTGTGAAGCTACCCTTAGGCTATATGGGAACATGTGTTTTTCACATAGCTGTCCACACTTCTGCATCACACAGAAAATCAGTGTACACTCACAAATGATCTGAAAACACATAATGTATCGCAGTGGATCTCACGCAGTGAGATTCTCATATTGAAATCCGCTGAGATAGTGATTACTACAAAGGTCTATGGCACGCCATGCTCGCAGCGGATTTTTATAGCAGAGTAAAAGTAAAGATACTCTGCTGCTGGGACAGGACTACTGTGCCGTCCTTCCCTGTTGTTGTTTGTTTCTAAAATGAAAAACTTTCAATAAAAAGTATTTCATTAAACAAAAAAAAAAAAAAAAGATACTGTGCTGCTGCTATGTTAAAAAAATAAAAAGACGCCATGTTTCTCCTATTCACACTACTCCAGTGCCATCCCCAGGTCCCCTGACCTAGAGAGGCAAGCAGGAGGGCGCCAGGGAAGCGTGGACAGGTAAGCACAACTTCTTTTATACTTTCACACATAAGGCAGTGCTATATATTCACATTACACGCTATGGACTCCATTCCTGCGGTGGAATGAAAATCCGCAACAATGATGCAGAGCCACAGACTTCCATGCCGATCATCACTGGAGCAGACTGTGATACAGTATGTGTGACTGGACCCAGACTACATGCTGTCCACTGAAACCAATGGATGTTGTGTCCGTACACCATGGTATATGTTGGCACACCGCTGAGCAGGTTTCCTCATGTATACCACAAGCAGGGGCTATTCTTCAGATGTAAAGGTGTTGCTTAGTACAATATCTACCAGAGATGTAACATAACAGCAGGAGAGCCTATAGAGGTGGTAGTATGGAGGAGACACTAGGGGGGGATTTATCAGACATGGTGTAAAGTGAAACTGGCTCAGTTGCCCCTAGCAACCAATCAGATTCCACCTTTCATTCCTCACAGACTCGTTGGAAAATGAAAGGTGGAATCTGATTGGTTGCTAGGGGCAACTGAGCCAGGTCTACGTTACAGCATGTTTGATATAGAGTCCATGTACTGTGTGGAGAATGAGTGGCAGAGCTGAGGTAAAAGCAGTGCTCTCCACCCGAGCTATCAGGCTGCTGTGGCACTACAACTCCCATCATCCCCGTCTAGTGTGGACATGTTAGGACTTGCAGTGTGACAGCAGCCGCCAGCCCTCTGTGTCCGCTCTATAAGCGCTCCAGCCCGGTGTATCAGGCGGCTCTGCACACACCCAGCCCGGTGTATCAGGCGGCTCTGTCTGCACACACCCAGCACGCTGCTCCCCGGCGCACAGATCACACACTCCTCTCCCAAGCTGCGCAGGAGGCCGAGGGCCGCCTCACAAGACCCGGGCTCCCTGCTGCCGAGCAGGCGGTGTAGTTCGGTAAGGCCGGCCAGGACACCGCCAGCTGGATCAAGCGGGCTGTCGGGTGCTTCTCCATCTCCTCCATCAGAACGGGATGTCCCCGCGCCGGACGACGACATGTCAGCAGCCTCACACGGCTGTGACAGGAGAGGCGGGAAACACAGCCAAGAAACAAGGCGGCGCTTCACACACAGGAACAGCATGGGGCGCTGGGAGTCCGGTCACACACAGGAACAGCCGGGGGCGCTGGGGAGTCCGGTCACACACAGGAACAGCCGGGGGCGCTGGGGAGTCCGGTCACACACAGGAACAGCAGGGGGCGCTGGGGAGTCCGGTCACACACAGGAACAGCCGGGGGCGCTGGGGAGTCCGGTCACACACAGGAACAGCAGGGGGCGCTGGGGAGTCCGGTCACACACAGGAACAGCAGGGGGCGCTGGGGAGTCCGGTCACACACAGGAAACAGCAGGGGCGCTGGGGAGTCCGGTCACACACAGGAACAGCCGGGGGCGCTGGGGAGTCCCGGTCAACACACAGGAACAGCAGGGGGTGCTGGGGAGTCCGGTCACACACAGGAACAGCAGGGGGCGCTGGGGAGTCCGGTCACACACAGGAACAGCAGGGGGCTCTGGGGAGTCCGGTCACACACAGGAACAGCAGGGGGCGCTGGGGAGTCCGGTCACACACAGGAACAGCAGGGGGCGCTGGGGAGTCCAGGTCACACACAGGAACAGCAGGGGGCGCTGGGGAGTCCGGTCACCACAGGAACAGCCGGGGGCCGCTGGGGAGTCCGGTCACACACAGGAACAGCCGGGGGCGCTGGGGAGGTCCGGTCACACACAGAACAGCAGGGGGCGCTGGGGAGTCCGGTCAGACACAGGAACAGCAGGGGGCGCTGGGGAGTCCGGTCAGACACAGGAACAGCAGGGGGCGCTGGGGAGTCCGGTCACACACAGGAACAGCAGGGGGCGCTGGGGAGTCCGGTCACACACAGGAACAGCAGAGGGCGCTGGGGAGTCCGGTCACGCACAGGAACAGCAGGGGGCGCTGGGGAGTCCGGTCAGGACACAGGAACAGCAGGGGGCGCTGGGGAGTCCGGTCACACACAGGAACAGCAGGGGGCGCTGGGGAGTCCGGTCACACACAGGAACAGCAGGGGCGCTGGGAGTCCGGTCACACACAGGAACAGCAGGGGGCGCTGGGGAGTCGGTCACACACAGGAACAGCAGAGGGCGCTGGGGAGTCCGGTCAGACACAGGAACAGCAGGGGGCGCTGGGGAGTCCGGGTCAGACACAGGAACAGCAGGGGGCGCTGGGGATTCCGGTCACACACAGGAACAGCAGGGGGCACTGGGGAGTCCGTCAGACACAGGAACAGCAGGGGGCGCTGGGGAGTCCGGTCAGACACAGGAACAGCAGGGGGCGCTGGGGGAGTCCGGTCAGACACAGGAACAGCAGGGGGCGCTGGGGAGTCCGGTCAGACACAGGAACAGCAGGGGGCGCTGGGGAGTCCGGTCAGACACAGGAACAGCAGGGGGCGCTGGGGAGTCCGGTCACACCACAGGAACAGCAGGGGGCGCTGGGGAGTCCGGTCACACACAGGAACAGCAGGGGGGCGCTGGGGAGTCCGGTCCACACACAGGAACAGCAGGGGGGCGCTGGGGAGTCCGGTCACACACAGGAACAGCAGGGGGCGCTGGGGAGTCCGGTCACACACAGGAACAGCAGGGGGCGCTGGGGAGGTCCGGTCACACACAGGAACAGGCAGGGGGCGCTGGGGAGTCGGTCACACACAGGAACAGCAGGGGGCGCTGGGGAGTCCGGTCACACACAGGAAAAGCAGGGGCGCTGGGGAGTCCGGTCACGCACAGGAACAGCAGGGGGCGCTGGGGAGTCCCGGTCACGCACAGGAACATCAGGGGGCGCTGGGGAGTCCGTCACGCACAGGAACGAGCAGAGGGCGCTGGGGAGTCCGGTCACGCACAGGAACAGCAGGGTGGCGCTGGGGAGTCCGGTCCACACAGGAACAGCAGGGGGCGCTGGGAGTCCGGTAGACACAGAACAGCAGGGGGCGCTGGGAGAGTCCGGTCACACACAGGAACAGCAGGGGCGCTGGGGAGTCCGTCACACACAGGAACAGCAGGGGCGCTGGGGAGTCCGGTCACACACAGGAACAGCAGGGGGCGCTGGGGAGTCCGGTCACACACAGGAACAGCAGGGGGCGCTGGGGAGTCCGGTCAGACACAGGAACAGCAGGGGGCGCTGGGGAGTCCAGTCACACAATGAGTAAATACAGCGCGGGGCGTCCTGCAGTTACCATAGTCCTGACCCCAATACTGCACAGCATTACAAGACATCATCCTCTGCCTTCACTCCTTCCCGACCGACTGAATTGCATTTATTACAATATGTTTTTCTTCTCAGACAAAACCAAATGCAATAGATACTAACAATAATGTGCTGTGACTTGGTCACATGGTAACACTGGTGTATTAACCCTATAGGGCAGCACGGTAACAATAGCCACTCTGGATACTTTCTTTTACTACCTTCAATAAAAATGTTTTTTGTTTTTTTTCCCTGAAGTACTCTGTAGCCAGAAAGCTTTATATATAGTGCTGCAGTTATATAGAAAATACTGCTGCCCTCCTTACCTCATTGCCCCCACAATCCCCCTTGCTGCATGTGAAGTGAAAACAAACTACCAGTACTGATGGGACAGATCATGTGACCTGAACGTGAGGGATGCAAGCTAATGTATGCCTGGCGGGACGTAACCAAGGGCAACAGGTTATCAAACAAAGCAGCGCAGTGCGATTAACCAGTCTGTATTTCTCATTACATTTTATGGGTGCCTTCACACGTACTGGATTCACAGTGGATTTAACGCTGCGAAATGCGCTGTGGATCCGGTGCCATTCATCCCTATAAGAGCACATACTCGCAGCGGGATTGACATCCCGCTGTAAATATTTAAGTTAACACCCGCAGCCAAGAGCATACATAACCTGCTTGCCACCGCGGCTGCATGTGAGGCAGCCACTGATTGGCTGAGCTGGACCGATGGGAGCCGGGACCCTCAACTGCAGCCGCGGCACCAAGCAGGTAATGTATGCTCTTGGCCGCGGGCGGTACTCACAGCAGGATGTCAATCCCACTGCGAGTATGTGCTCTCTAGAGATGAGCGAACCTGGAGCATGCTCGAGTCGATCCGAACCAAACTTTCGCTATTTGATTAGCGGTGGCTGCTAAAGTTGGATAAAGCCCTAAGGCTATGTGGAAATCATGGATATAGTCATTGGTTGTATCCATGTTTTCCAGACAACCTTAGAGCTTTATCCAAGTTCAGCAGCCCCAGTTAATCAAATGCCGAAAGTTCGGGTTCGGATGGACTTGAACCCGAACCTGATTTGCTCATCTCTAGGGATGAATGGCATTGGATCCACAGTGTGAAATCCGCTGCGGATTGTCCAGTACATGTGAAGGCACCCTAAGAAATGCTTGTACATTTAAAATAGGTTTCATTTAACATAATGCATCAATACAGGATACGTTTTCTTCCTGAACCCCCCCCCCCCCCCCAATGTCCTGCATCTCTGATGAAGAGGGGATTGCACCCTCGAAACGCGTTGCATCAAATAAAAGCCTGAATTTGACTTCACACCAGTGCCAGGAGTTCTCTTCATTTAGAGAAGAACAGGGGAACGTGGCCGGTGTTCCAAAGGGGTGTTTGCGCCCGACAAATCCCACCAACCTCTTCCTTTTACCACTATTGTGACCTTCCAAATCATAGCAGATCCACTTCAGGCTGGGGCTTACATCAGGAGACAGGACAGGAGATAATCTCTCCATAGCTGTAACCTCTCTCTCCCCGGACAGAGAGTGCTGCATGTATGTGCCCACATCTGTCCTGCTCATTCCTTCATGCTCCTTGCAGTCTCTGTCCGCCCTTGTGTTTCCCATCCTCTCCATTACTGTACAGTAACTTATAATATCACATATTCTGCTGTTTCTGAATATTTGTTTCATTTGTCTTACATGTTATTCAGAATAATAAATTTTTATTTTTGGGTTGTGGAACCAGTTGTCTGCATTTCTATGATTTCTTATGGGAAAATTTGCTTTGGTTTTAGAGTGGATTTGGATTACAAGCACAGATGGTATAGAACAGGGATGGGGAACCTTTGGCCCTTCAGCTGTTGCAAATCTACAATTCCCATCGTGCCTGGGCAGCTAAAGCTCTATACCAGGCATGATGGGAATTGTAGTTTTGCAGCAGTTGGAGGGCCTTAGGTCCCCATCCCTGATATAGAAGGACAGACATCGTGCAGCCCGCTCAGTTATAAAAAAAAAAATAAAAAAAAAAACTACAAATCCCATCATGCCTGGACGGGAAGAGCCCCGGCTTTGGCTGACCAGGCCTGCTGGGATTGTTGATGTGTAGAAGGTCTTAGGGCTCCTCATCCCTAATCTAGAATGTTAGTAAATGTGCAGAGCGGGGCCCAGCGGCTTCCGTATCATTGTAACAGCGGAAGTAGCGGCTCCCCAGCACTGAGCACAAGCCGCCTCACACTCAGCTTTGTTGTCAGGCAGAAGCCGGAAGTGAAGGCGACTGTACCACTCGGGAAATAAAACACACGTTCTGCTATTTATAACCTCTTTTCACAACAAAAAGTAATTGGGCGTAAAACTGGCTATCGTATTTTCCACCCCTATCCTCGTTAGTGTTTGGTTGGAGAAGTCGTGCTTTTAAGTAGTTTAAATCCCCCCACCCTCCCTCCTTCTGTGGAACATTCCTCCCAATCGCTGTACGGAGATGAAAATTCCCGCGAAACCTGTCACGTGACGTTCGGATTGGCGCGAATTCTTCTGGCGGGAGAAGGAGCATCAGCAGCCGGACAGCAGCGTGAGAGAGACTGCTATTCCTGCTAACGGCACCGGGTCCACGGGTGAGTGTCCGGGGGACGGTACGGCCAGACTTACGGCAAGGGTTGTCATAAAGCTTCTTATTGTTAGAGCAGTTAGGAGAACCACAAGCCCCAGCAGTGGGCATTCCTGTGCTGTAGATGAGATGAGCCTGCTATTAGTGTAGTAGCATTACTGTGGTGATGTCATCCATAGAAGAGCATGTGTGTGTCAGTCTCAATACTTTTCATTGTTACACTGAGTTCCTTAATATGTGACGCTTCAGCTGTGGTAGAACTACAACTCCCAGCATACCCAATTTCAGGGAGTTGCAGAGTTGTCAGTGCCCGGTGTAGTGTACAGTTGTGTGCCTCTTCTCTGGGCTTTCAGCACAGACTGTGCCAGATAGTGTGCCTATGGCTGTGTCTGAATACTGAGGCCTCATTCACACTTATAGCATATTTCAGACATTTTTCTCCAGTCGTTTCACCATATTACCTTTGTAATTTATTCTTTCTATCAATTTTCAAGTCCGTAGACTTTTCCTTATAGGGAGGATGCTATATAAGGGTTACTGTTTCTAACAAAACGGTCACAATGGAGTTATGTAGTGTATTTAAAGGGGTTGTCCAGTGAAAATCTTTTTCGTTCAAATCAACTGATATCAGAAAGTTTTATATAATTTGTAATTTACTTCTTTTAAAAAATCTCCAGTTCTCCCATACTTATTAGCTGCTGTATGTCATGCAGGAAATGTTTTATTTTCAGTCTGACACTGCTCTCTGCTGCCATCTCTGGCCGGGATGGGAACTTTGTCCCATAGAAAACCTCTTCTGCTATGGTCAGTTCCTGTTTTGGCCAGAGAGGTCAGCAGAGAGCACTGTCAGACTGAAAATAAATAATTTCCTGCATGACATACAGCAGCTTATAAGTATGGGAGGGCTTGAGATTTTTTTTACTAGAAGTAAACTACAAATCTGTTACTTTCTGACACAGTTCATTTGAAAGAAAAAGATTTCCGCTGGACAACCCCCTTAAAATTGTGTTATAGGACTTTATGTAGCATCAGGACATGGTAACCTCAGAACCCGCAGTGAGACTGAAACAACTGCAAGTTAGGAGTTTAAAGGGTAATCCAGCACTACAAAAACATGGCCACTTTTCCCCCTACTGTTGTCTCCAGTTCAGGTGTGGTTTGCAGTTAAGCTCCATTTACTTCAATGGAACTGAGTTTCAAAACTCCACCCAAACTGGAGACAACAGGGGGGAAAGTGGCCATGTTTTTGTAGCGCTGGATAACCCCTTTAAGCATCTTGAATATGATGAAGTAAGTTGTGTTTATTATACAGTGATAGTGTATCTATAAGATCCCCTTCATTTTATCCTTGGCAACATCATTCTGTTTTTCTCTTCTCCAGCAACATGTCTTCCCCAACATCCACACCAAGCCGCAGAAGGAACAAGCGAGGACGAGGCAGCAATCCTCCCACCCGTAAGTCATTCCTAATTTTAGGATACAATGTTTAGTATTTTTATTTTATTTTCTCGCAGCATATTGGTTGCGGTATTTAGTATGTCAAATTGCCTTTAGTTGGTATATAACCTGCATGATGAACTGGGCTTTCTTTGCATGAGCGAACAAAGGACTGGGACATCCTGTATTTGGAATTTTTTTTTTGTGAACAGAGAATAGATTAAATATCTGCATGGTCATATGTGAAACATTGATTTAAACATGGAAATTGTAAAAAGAAATAAAATAAAGCAGAGTATATTGCAAATAAGCTTGTGATCACAACCCTTGTAGATATCTTTAAAACTATACTTCAAACCTCCTATGTTAAAGGGATCTTCTCATCACCTAACCTTTTGTTAGCTGATGGAGAATGCAAAACGCAATTTGTATATGCTTTGCATATGTAGTTTGGCCTCTTCATCTCCCTATAGTGTTAGCTGGTTGCCTAGGTTCCTGACTGCCACTCTGAGGGTGGTTGTCGGAAATCCTAGGAGCTGGAGGGCATTTTTTTTTTTTTTTTTTTACTGTCTTTTACTTAGCTTCCACATGTCTCCAGGGACGGTCCACAAGCCCTGAAGATGTGTGGAAGCTCAGTAGGGGACAGTGATGCAGAGCTGATTCTGCTTGGCATCGGTGCTAAACCCCTTTAAAGTCTGGACATGCATGATCTTTACTGGTACCTTAAGTGAGTCACAGTGACATTGTGGCTAGGTTAGATGGAGTGCAAACCATATTGGCGCATATGTTCTCTGTTCCGGTGCTGTGTTCCATGTAGATAAACAGAGTATTGTGGCCATAAAGCAATAATATGGGGATATACAAATGCCCAACATGAGCAAAAGATATATGAAAGATGCCTGAAAAAAAGAATAAAAGAATGTCTGTATGGGTTAAGGGATAGTGTATATTAGGATTAAAGATATCATGGTCTGGTATGGGAAGCTCTTGGAAGGCCGGAAGGGACATATATGTGGTGTGCCTATACAGACATTGTCACCATGAATTTTAAGTATATAATGGGAATTCTCCTGAAAAAAATATTGAAAATATAGAACACAGTTCAAACTCCTCACCCTCGCCATTAAGCTCTCTCAACTCTGTCCTCCTTACATCTCCTCCCTCTTCTCAACTACCATCCTTCCCGTGCTCTGCGTTCTGCGAATCTTACACTAACATCTTCTATAATCAGAACCTCTCATTCCCGCCTCCAAGACTTCTCTCGTGCTGCACCAGTTCTCTGGAAACTCCTTCCCAAAGACCTCAGACTTATTTCCAACATCCCCAGTTTCAAGCGTGCCCTGAAGACCCATCTCTTCAGGCTGCGCTTATAACCTTATGTAATCTCGTATCCCTCTGCTATGCCTTCTCCATCCTCTCTCTAACTTCTTCGGTGCTAGGTACACTGTGCTTGTTATCTGAGCTCAGAAAATGGCTTGTTACTGGCTTGCCCAGTCACCTATAGGCACTTAAAGATTCTATGTATAATGACTGGAACGAATAAAGCATTTGTTGCCTGTCGTGTTACTCCCAGTCATCCTAGCCTGTAAGCTCTGGGGAGCAGGTCTCTAATTCGGTATTTAATTTATTTATTGTATAATTTAATATATAACCTGTAATGTATTTATATATTAAATAAGCGCTGCGGAATCTGTTGGCACTATACAAGTTGTTGTTGTTGTTCTTTGAGTGCTAGATTACAAAATAACAAATTTGAAAAATTTTTAACCAAAAATTTGGGAATAAAAATAAAGTAAAAAAACATGAAATTTGGAGTGGCTATGTTATGGCACCCTTTACATTTAAAGCAAATGTACCATTGTGTTAAATGGTTAATTTGACACAAGCCAATGATGACTAAAGTTAATAAAATAAAAAGCCACATGTTGGGCCCAACTACTATTAGCGAACACAAGACTTCCAAAGGTTATAAGGCAATCTCCAAAGACCTTTGTATCCCAGTCTACAGTGTGCAATGTAAGAAGTTTGCCAAGCATGGAACCATCAAGTACCCCTCCTGAGATGTCTTGGAAGGTTGATGAGAATGGTGGAAAAAAACCTCCAAAGACCTGAAGTACCATAGGATGCACACAAATCAAGCACAGCTTTATGGGAGAAGGCTATGGAAAAAAATAGAGATGAGCGAATTCACAGTAGGAACTAAGTGATTCCCTTTTTCCAATCTGCATTTTGCTCATCAGTCTGCAGGCTTTGAAGTCCGCTCCTTCCAGGTGCTGGGAAACTGGGAGAAGCCAACCTATATAGCACATATCCAGAAATACAGAGGAATGGTTGAAAAAGAAAGATGGACTGTTTTAAATGACCAGCAATAAGTCCTGACCTCAATCCCATTAAAAATCTTTGTGCTGAGCTGAATTCTGCCATTGGGGAAAAAGAACCTGAAAATACTTAAGATGAACAAACTGCATAGGAAGAGTGGGAGATGCTTATAGATGGCTACAAGAAATGTTTGGAGGCTGTGCAACGAAGTATTAGCTAGGGTGGTGCCTTTATTGCTGCACAGGCTGTTACTTCTCCGAAATTACAACATGTAAGCTGAAAAATATTTTATTACTTTGAATCAAGAATAAAAACCTCCTGAAGATATAACGTTGGTACGTTTATTTGTGAAGATATTGTACAGTCCATGGTAAAGGTGGTGGCAATAATGGTATGAGCAGCAGAGCAGCACTTTACTTGCATGTGTTGAATTACGGGGCACCTTTGGTG